>NW_028140044.1:7500-17500 GCF_965202585.1 Thalia democratica | reverse complement strand
GTGTTCAAAAAGAAGCGGCCGCGCCAGCACTTGCGTGCTGAATTATTACTCCCGCTGTCAGAAAGCAACGCGACCGAACTATAACAGTTACAGGGCTCGGTCCCTTCGAAGAAGAGACGTCGCTTGAAATCAAATTTCGATTCGTTAATGATCCTTCCGCAGGTTCACCTACGGAAACCTTGTTACGACTTTTACTTCCTCTAAATGATCAAGTTCGATCGTCTTTTCGAACACCGGCGAGTGCGTTGCCGCACGTACCAGGCTCAATCGGAGGACCTCACTAAACCATTCAATCGGTAGTAGCGACGGGCGGTGTGTACAAAGGGCAGGGACGTAATCAACGCAAGCTAATGACTCGCGCTTACTGGGAATTCCTCGTTCAAGGGAAACAATTGCAAGTCCCTATCCCTAGCACGACCGGGGTTCAACGGATTACCCGGACCTTTCGGCCTAGGGAACACACGATGATCCGGTCAGTGTAGCGCGCGTGCGGCCCCGAACATCTAAGGGCATCACAGACCTGTTATTGCTCAATCTCGTGTGGCTAAACGCCACTAGTCCCTCTAAGAAGTTGTCTCCGACCCAATGGGTCGAGCAGCTATTTAGCAAGTAAGAGTCTCGTTCGTTATCGGAATTAACCAGACAAATCGCTCCACCAACTAAGAACGGCCATGCACCACCACCCACAGAATCAAGAAAGAGCTCTCAATCTGTCAATCCTCGCTGTGTCCGGGCCGGGTGAGATTTCCCGTGTTGAGTCAAATTAAGCCGCAGGCTCCACTCCTGGTGGTGCCCTTCCGTCAATTCCTTTAAGTTTCAGCTTTGCAACCATACTTCCCCCGGAACCCAAAGACTTTGGTTTCCCGGAAGCTGCCGGACAGTTCTTAAGTTCGACACTGCCCGATCGCTAGTCGGCATCGTTTAAGGTCAGAACTAGGACGGTATCTGATCGTCTTCGAACCTCTGACTTTCGCTCTTGATTAAAGAAAACATTCTTGGCAAATGCTTTCGCAGTCGTTCGTCTTGCGCCGATCCAAGAATTTCACCTCTAACGGCACAGTACGGATGCCCCCGTCCGTTCCTATTAATCATTACCTCGTGCTCCGAAAACCAACAAAATAGAACCGAGGTCCTATTCCATTATTCCATGCAACATTATACAAGCGTAAAGCCTGCTTTGAACACTCTAATTTTTTCAAGGTAAACTTGCCGGACCACCGCAACACTCAGTTAAGAGCACCGCGAAGGCACCGACCAACAAGAACAACAAGGCCAGTGCTAGCCTTTCGACCGACCAACCTCGCCGTCCCTATATCCAACTACGAGCTTTTCAACCGCAACAACTTAAATATACACTTTTGGAGCTGGAATTACCGCGGCTGCTGGCACCAGACTTGCCCTCCAATGGATACTCGTTAAAAAGTTTAAAGTGTACTCATTCCAATTGCAGGACCTCGTACGAGGTCTGCATTGTTATTTTTCGTCACTACCTCCCCGAGCCGGGAATGGGTAATTTGCGCGCCTGCTGCCTTCCTTGGATGTGGTAGCCGTTTCTCAGGCTCCCTCTCCGGAATCGAACCCTGATTCTCCGTCACCCGTTACAACCTCGGTAGGCCGATACCGTACCGACGATAGTTGATAGGGCAGTTGCTTTAATGAGATGTCGCCAGCACTAGGCCGTGCGATCCGCAAGCTTATCCAGAGTCACCATTGTAACGACCCGAAAGCCGGTTAGTTTTGGTCTGATAAATGCGCGCCTCACGTCAGTTCGGCGCTTTACGCATGTATTAGCTCTAGAATTGCCACAGTTATCCATGTAAAAGCGTACAATCAAATGAACCATAACTGATTTAATGAGCCATTCGCAGTTTCACTGTACGTGAGCTCGTACTTACACTTGCATGGCTTAATCTTTGAGACAAGCATATGACTACTGGCAGGATCAACCAGATAACTATCCGAGGGCGTTTAAACCCGTTGCTCGACTGAGCGTTTTTACTGTATAAATACAGACCTTTTCTATCACTCGGCTTAAAAGCCTTGCGAACGTTACTGAAAGTCGGCGCCGGCCTTTTGCTGTTTAAAGCGCCAGCCCGCGTCGACTGCAGCATGCAGCTATACAACTGACTGTTCTTTCTCCCGACCAACCGTTTGCCTTCTGCCGGTTAACTCGTCAGCAGCAACACGCCATCTGTCTGCTGCAGTTACCCGCCTCGAGCCGTGCCTGCCTGCGTCGGCTACTCGTCTCGACGACTTCGCAAAGCTATAAGCCTACCGCCGCTGGACGCTTGTAGTTTTTCATACGCTGCTCCAATGCGTTTACATAGCACGTTCGCCGCCGCTGCAATAGCCGCGCCTCGGGTGCTAAACAGTAATGCTTTAAGCCCGCTTTCTCGTCAAGTCGACCGAACGCACAAACACGTCTCTCTCACTAGTGTAAAGTAATGCATACGTGTATGATGCTCAAATGTTGCTGTTGAACTTTTTTTGCCGATTTTTTCCGATTTTTTTCAATTTCTTTGTTTCTTTTCGATTATTTTAATGTTTTAAGCTTATTTATGCTACGTTTAAATGTTTTAATACTTTTTTATACTTTATTTAATATGTTTAAAAGAAATAAATAAAAAAAAATATGTATAAACTACTTTTTTTAATGTTTTAAATATATATATATTTATTATAAATAAACTTTATTTGTATTATTTTTTATTTAAGCGTACTTTTTAAATCTTTATATTTGTTTTATCGTTTTAAGCACATTGCGATAAATATAATAAACAAAAAATTGAATAAAAATAATAATAATAAAAAAAAAAAAAAAAAAAACATAAGCTTATTTTATATTTTTATTTTATTTTTATTTAAACTTACTTTTCAAACCTTAATACTCGTTTTATTTTTTTAAGCAGATTGCGATAAATATAATAAACAAACAATTAAATGAAAATAAAATAAAAAAATCAAACATAAGCTTATTTTATATGTTACATTTTATCTTTATTTAAACTTACTTTTTAAACCTTTATAGTTGTTTTATTTTTTAAGCACATCGCGATAGATATAATAAACAAACAATGAAATAAAAATAATAATAATAATAATAATAATAATAATAAAAAATCATAAGCTTATTTTGTATGTTTCATTTTATTTTATTTAAAACTTACAATTTAAACCTTTGTATTTGTTCTATTCTTTTAAGCACATCGCGATAAATATAATAAGCAAACAATTTAATAAAAGTAAAATAAAAAAATCAAACATAAGCTTATTTTATATGTTTCATTTTATCTTTATTTAAACTTACTTTTTAAACCTTTATAGTTGTTTTATTTTTTAAGCACATCGCGATAGATATAATAAACAAACAATGAAATAAAAATAATAATAATAATAATAATAATAATAAAAAATCATAAGCTTATTTTGTATGTTTCATTTTATTTTTATTTAAACTTACTTTTTTAACCTTTATAGTTGTTTTATTTTTTAAGCACATGGCGATAGATATAATAAACAAACAATAAAATAAAAATAATAATAATAATAATAATAATAATAAAAAATCATAAGCTTATTTTGTATGTTTCATTTTATTTTTATTTAAACTTACTTTTTTAACCTTTATAGTTGTTTTATTTTTTAAGCACATGGCGATAAATATAATAAGCAAACAATTAAATAAAAATAATAACAAATAAATAAAACAATACGGCTAAACTATAAAAAGAAAACTAAATAACTGATAAATACTTGTAAAACATTATTTGAAAAATGTATTTTGAAACACAACACGATTGATTTATAAATAATAATATATTTTTAATTTGTGTAGTTCATTTAAAGTAGTCTCCCTTTTTGCTTCTGGTTTTATTAGAGTTATATATAACAATAAATGGTGTAGTTTATTTAAAGTAGTCTCCCTTTTTGCTTCTGGTTTAATTAAAATTATATAACACATACTATAGTAAGTTAAATAAACTATAGTAACTTTATAAAACTACTTTACAAAATACATTTGTATAATTTAATAACTTTAAAATAACTATCAAGAATAAAATAGAATAGCTTTAAGTTTAGTATACAATTGGTATGTAAATTGTGTAGTTTATTGAAAGTAGTCTCCTTATTTGCTTCTGGTTTTACTTGAGTTACATAACGTTAAATAAACATACTTAATAAACGTAACCATCAATACTGTCATTTTAATAAAACTAAGTACAAATACATTGAATTAACATAGAACTTTAAAAAGCCTTCGCTAGTATCTGTTGGTAACAGTAAATAACCTATTATGACTCACAATACAGGAGTGCGAAATTTATTTTTCATTTGATTTTTCAGGTATTTATTTATTTGTGGAAATAAACTTTTTTATTACATTAGAAACTAATTGAATTTTTCCTATAACTATACCTATTATTATATTTAGTATGCTTAAAAGTAATAAAATGACACGTCGCGATTATATAATAAACAAACAATCAAACAAACAAAGAAAAAAAAAAAAAAAAAAACTATTTTTTTAAACTTATATTTCAACTATATGTCTTATTTTATTTTCATTTAAACTTACTTTAAACCTCTGTATTTGTTATATATATATTTCAACACAATACGATTAAACTATAAGACAAACAACAAAATAAAATAATCACATTAATAAATACACTAAGCAAATAGCTAGAATAAATATAAATAGTTCAATATATACAATATATTTCTTCCATTTTTAAGTTACTTGTTAAACATATTTATTTAAAAATGTTTCTTTAGAATATAAAACTAACAGTTCTACAAATAAAGAAATTAAAAAGCCAATACACATAACACTAACTTTTCATAAATTAGATATGCAAATATGAACAAAATAGTAACTAAATTCTAAAGCTTTTGTAAACTGTGAACTTATAAACTTATAATAATAATTGCATATTCACCATTCACAATAGCTTTTTATTTAGTACACAACTGGTCTGTAAATTGTGTAGTTTATTGAAAGTATAATCCCGTTTTGCTTCTGGTTTAAATAAAGTTATACAACACATACTAAAGTAAATTAAATAAAGTAATTCACTACTATCGTATTAAATAAAACCAATTTACAAAATACATTAATTTAAATTAAAGTGAACTTTGAACTTATAATAATAATTGCATATTCACTATTCAGAATTTCTTTAAATTTAGTACACAACTGGTCTGTAAATTGTGTTGGTTCTATTCAAGTACTCTCCTTGTTTGTTTTGTTTTAGTTGTATTTATTTTTAGATACTAGCACATTCAATACACATAATAAAGTAAACCAAATAAACTCTATTAATTTAAACTAAGTACAAATACATTAAGTTAATACAAAACTTTAAAAAGCTTTTGCTAGTATCTGTTGGTAACAGTAAATAACTTATTATGACTCACAATACAAAAGTGCAAAATTTATTTTCGTTTGATTTTTCAAGTAGCCACGCTTTTATTTGTTTTTGGACAAAAAGACTTTAAAGTTTTAGTATAAAAGACTAGTTGTATTAATTTTAACTCAGAAAATTGTACTCTACAAGATGGTGCCATTATTTTTTCGATATCTCAAACTGGTCAAACCACTTTTTTAGCGCTCTAATTGGTTTAAACAGCAAATAAGCAAACAGCAAATAACGTTATCTGATTGGCTAAGGTTTTTGTTTGCTAATAACTAGAATTTTCTTTTCTTTTAAGCGTTAAAGAAATGTAAATAAACGAGTAATAAGTATAAATAGGTCAGAAAGAAAAATAGTACAAAAAAGATGAATTCAAAAAGCAAAGGCCTACGGCACGTGGTATTCCCAAGCGGTCACCCATCTAAGTACTAACCACGCCCGACACTGCTTAACTTCCCAGATCGGACGAGATGGGGTGTACTCAGTGTGGTATGGTCGTAGGCGTTTGAAGGCGTTTACAAGCCTTTATAAACCCTTCGGTTTATTTAAAAAACCTATTTGCACTTGATTTACAATCAATTTGATATTTTAAAATTATTCCTTATAAAATTTTAACCTGAATTAACTTTTTTTTTGTTTTTTTAATCAACAGTTACTCCCAAACTGTACTAAAACTGTATTGTAACTGTACAAAAGTGTTTGTTTAAATAATTGTTATCTATAAATTACCTAAGACCAGGAAAAGTAGAAGTAAAGTTTATTGAATTATTAAATAAATAAAATAAAATCGTAAAATAAAATAATACAATATGTTTACAATTTGTCATTGATCTATCCATTTATGTTATTGCATTACAAATACAAACATTGCATACATTCAAGAGTATTATTCATCAATCTTTTCAATATAATAAGTTTTAAATTTATATTTATTTTTAAATAATTCCTGACATTTTAGATTACCTGAGATTTTTTTTTAATTAAATTAATTTTAGTAATTAAATACTTGACGTTCTATTTTGTTTAATTTGATAACTCAACCATGTTTATTTTTTTTACTAATTTAAAAGAACTATTAAACTAAAAGACATTACATACAGCTTCTAAAAGTTTTAAACACCTTAAAAAATATTATTATTTTAAAGATATATTAAAGAACTAAACAGATATTACTCCTAAAAAATCTTGTTAATAATATATAAAAAGTACTCAAAGTCAGACTCGGAAATATATATACTGTTGTATATCTTACTTGAAGTTCACTGTAATTGACACTGTATAACAAAATTATAAAAATCAACCTATTTATATAGCAAAATATTTCTTTATCTTTGTCGTGGCGCGGTGGGTCAGTGGTCTTATCAGCTGACTCATAAGCAGAAGGTTGTAAGATCGAATCCCGCTAGTCGTCACGAAACACCACTATCGTTCAATGTTCGGGCTTCAAATTCTTTGAGATTATACTGTACTATTTATCTATCTAACTAATCTATCTAACAAATGTTGTTCAATCTAGGTTGTGGGTACTTGGGTCGAGTAATGCCTTTGACTTACAATCTGTTGTGGATTGACAATATTCCTCTATCTATCATTAAACAAATCTATCTAATAAATGTTGTTCAATCTAGGTTGTGGGTACTTGGGTCGAGTAATGCCTTTGACCTACAATCTGTTGTTGATTGTCAACATTCCTCTATCTATCAATAATGATTATATTCAATAATAAATGTTGATTAATTCAGTTGTAAGAAAACCAGTGCGCTGGTTAGGTTGGGTAAGGCCTTCGACTTACAATCTTGGGGATTATCAACGTTCATCACAAGTACAGTAACGATCTCATTGAATTTCCAGTTGGAACATAGGATTGTAGTGGTGGCCTACTTTGTAGGTTTTTTGCCTAGTTTGTTTTTTGCCTAGTAGTGTTTGCCTAGTTTGACAAACTATAGTATATATATTGTATAACTTTACTTGTATTATTTTTTATTTAAATTACTACTTATTATTAAAGAATTAAATTTTTTTAGAAAAAAAAACTATGTATTTTAACTAATGCTTATATTATATGTTTTGTTTTATTTTTATTCAAACTTACTTTAAACCTCTGTATTTTTTATACAATACGATTAAACTATATAACAGAAAAATAATTAAATAATCAAACTATTGAATAAGCAGTTAATTAGTGTGTTTTTTTATGCTTCTTTCATTTTTAACTTACTTGTTAACCATATTTCTTTTATTAAAGTATAAAACTAACAGTTACTAAAATAAAATAATCATAAAGTCAATACACAAAACACTAACTTTTTATAATTTAAATATGCAAACATGAATATAGTTATGAATCTATTATTTATTCAAATAGAATTATTCAAAGCTTATAATTATAAAGCTTTTGTATAATGTTTCAATTACAGTGAACTTTAAGTAAGATAAGTTTTTTTTTTTGTAATAACTACAAAATTGGTATTTTAGTTTATTATTAGTAACTAAATACTTATATTTATTATATTTAAAAAAAAACATCTATACTAACTCTAATTTCAAAGCATATTAAATACAAATTTTACCAACTAAATATTTATTTTTATTTTAATTATTATAACTTTCAAACATAAGCTTGTATACCTTATATACCTATATACCTCATATAGTAGGCTTGACATAACATAACATTATTTAATTCTTTTTGTTTGAAATAAACTCATTTAGTTATTAGTAAATTACAACATAAATGTTTATAACAATATAACTAAGATTTAGCTTTTGAGTTAGTAAACTTTGATAGTTTTCTTTTAATAGTTTAATAATCTTTATTTAAGTTCAAGCAAAATTGCTATATATTTAATACACATACAAAAGTAAACTAAGTAAACGTAATTCAATAGTTTCTATTAAGTAAAAGTAATTACAAATACATTAAGTTAATACAAAACTTTAAAAAGCTTTTGCTAGTATCTGTTGGTAACAGTAAATAACTTATTATGACTCACAATACAAAAGTGCAAAATTTATTTTCGTTTGATTTTTCAAGTAGCCACGCTTTTATTTGTTTTTGGACAAAAAAACTTTTAAGTTTTAGTATAAAAGACTAATTGTATTAATTTTAACTCAGAAAATTGTACTCTACAAGATGGTGCCATTATTTTTTCGATATCTCAAACTGGTCAAACCACTTTTTTAGCGCTCTAATTGGTTTAAACAGCAAATAACGTTATCTGATTGGCTTACGTTTTTATTTGCTAATAACTAGAATTTACTTTTCTTTTAAGCGTTAAAGAAATGTAAATAAACGAGTAATAAGTATAAATAGGTCAGAAAGAAAAATAGTACAAAAAAGATGAATTCAAAAAGCAAAAGCCTACGGCACGTGGTATTCCCAAGCGGTCACCCATCTAAGTACTAACCACGCCCGACACTGCTTAACTTCCCAGATCGGACGAGATGGGGTGTGCTCAGTGTGGTATGGTCGTAGGCGTTTGAAAGCGTTTACAAGCCTTTATAAACCCTTCGGTTTGTTTAAAAAACCTATTTGCACTTGATTTACAATCAATTTGATATTTTAAAATTAATCCTTATAAAATTTTAACTTGATGTAAGTATTTTTTTTATTAAAACCTTTTTTTTTGGTGTTTTAATTACAATTACTCCCTGTAACTTTATTTAAGACTTTGTTTAAAAGATTGTTAACTATATTCTATATTAAATACTATGATTAGAAGTAAAGTTTATTAAGTGATTAAACTAAATAAAAAACAATGTTAAAATAAACATGTTGTGTTTAGTTTGTTTTACTATTTCTCATTGTTCTATTTATAGATGGTTTTGTTTTACTTCAAGAATATTTATAGTTAGTTTCTAAAGAATATCTCATACTACATCAGATTTTACGATTAACTTAATTTTAGGTAATAAAATATTTGACGTTTAATTTAATAACTCATCTATGTTTATGTTATAAAATAATAGTATCTAATACACATACATTATAATATAATAATATGTATAACTAGTTGTTTTACTTTAAAATGAATAATTAAGTGGAAGAATTAAAAGAACTCACATTTTTGAAGAGAGCGTGGAAAACCAGAATAGTCTTTTAAAACATTTATTAAATTATCGATAAATATAGAATACAATAGAATTAAACATATAAACGTAACTGTGGTTGCTTAGAAACTGAACAAGAAAATTTTTAATAAAAATATAAAATAGTTATTATATAGAATTAAAATAAAATAAAAGTAATATAAATTATATTTTTAAACTAAATAACAATTCACGAGCAATATTAGCGCATATCAGAGTATGAGTTTATAATAAAGGAATTGCTTCCTTGATGTTGATACTTACCTTATTCAAATAGAATACATTTTCAGCAATCAGGCTTGTGTTTATCTTAGCGCGCGTAACACAACGTTTGTGGGTTTTGGCACACTTTTGTCGATAGTGGGCGCCCCGCCTTTTAAGTACAGAAATTTCGGGAATTTTCGATTTTCGGAATTCTGACTCGACAGATCGTTTTTGTTTGGTCCAGAGACCCCGTAAAAAATTTTTCAGCCCATTTGAAGCATGATGAAAAAATG
>NW_028140044.1:0-2500 GCF_965202585.1 Thalia democratica | reverse complement strand
GTTACTAGGGGAATCCTTGTTAGTTTCTTTTCCTCCGCTTAGTGATATGCTTAAGTTCAGCGGGTCGTCCCGCCCGATCTCAGGTCAAAAGTGATGTACTACAAAAGTACATGCGCTTTGTACGTCGGCCTTTTGAAGTCACTTAACTTATTCTCGAGCACCTACCGTCGTTGCTACCTCACCCGAGGCCAGCAGGCTGCTCACGCTTCAGCTGTGAAATCGCCAGACCAGCTGTCTTTGACGACACGCTCCTTAATTAAGAAACGAGTCGCAGGCACTTTCAAACTAATGAAAGGATCGGTGTGTTAAAGACCCTGAGACGGACGTGGCCCCAGGATTACCCGAGGCCGCAATACGCGTTCAGAATATCGATGCTCAATGTGTCCTGCAATTCACATTACTTCTCGGAGCTAGCTCCGTCCTTCATCGACGCTCGAGCCGAGTGATCCACCGCTAAGAGATCTCTCGTGTTAATCAATCTCAATGCAACCAAAAAATCGTGTTCAAAAAGAAGCGGCCGCGCCAGCACTTGCGTGCTGAATTATTACTCCCGCTGTCAGAAAGCAACGCGACCGAACTATAACAGTTACAGGGCTCGGTCCCTTCGAAGAAGAGACGTCGCTTGAAATCAAATTTCGATTCGTTAATGATCCTTCCGCAGGTTCACCTACGGAAACCTTGTTACGACTTTTACTTCCTCTAAATGATCAAGTTCGATCGTCTTTTCGAACACCGGCGAGTGCGTTGCCGCACGTACCAGGCTCAATCGGAGGACCTCACTAAACCATTCAATCGGTAGTAGCGACGGGCGGTGTGTACAAAGGGCAGGGACGTAATCAACGCAAGCTAATGACTCGCGCTTACTGGGAATTCCTCGTTCAAGGGAAACAATTGCAAGTCCCTATCCCTAGCACGACCGGGGTTCAACGGATTACCCGGACCTTTCGGCCTAGGGAACACACGATGATCCGGTCAGTGTAGCGCGCGTGCGGCCCCGAACATCTAAGGGCATCACAGACCTGTTATTGCTCAATCTCGTGTGGCTAAACGCCACTAGTCCCTCTAAGAAGTTGTCTCCGACCCAATGGGTCGAGCAGCTATTTAGCAAGTAAGAGTCTCGTTCGTTATCGGAATTAACCAGACAAATCGCTCCACCAACTAAGAACGGCCATGCACCACCACCCACAGAATCAAGAAAGAGCTCTCAATCTGTCAATCCTCGCTGTGTCCGGGCCGGGTGAGATTTCCCGTGTTGAGTCAAATTAAGCCGCAGGCTCCACTCCTGGTGGTGCCCTTCCGTCAATTCCTTTAAGTTTCAGCTTTGCAACCATACTTCCCCCGGAACCCAAAGACTTTGGTTTCCCGGAAGCTGCCGGACAGTTCTTAAGTTCGACACTGCCCGATCGCTAGTCGGCATCGTTTAAGGTCAGAACTAGGACGGTATCTGATCGTCTTCGAACCTCTGACTTTCGCTCTTGATTAAAGAAAACATTCTTGGCAAATGCTTTCGCAGTCGTTCGTCTTGCGCCGATCCAAGAATTTCACCTCTAACGGCACAGTACGGATGCCCCCGTCCGTTCCTATTAATCATTACCTCGTGCTCCGAAAACCAACAAAATAGAACCGAGGTCCTATTCCATTATTCCATGCAACATTATACAAGCGTAAAGCCTGCTTTGAACACTCTAATTTTTTCAAGGTAAACTTGCCGGACCACCGCAACACTCAGTTAAGAGCACCGCGAAGGCACCGACCAACAAGAACAACAAGGCCAGTGCTAGCCTTTCGACCGACCAACCTCGCCGTCCCTATATCCAACTACGAGCTTTTCAACCGCAACAACTTAAATATACACTTTTGGAGCTGGAATTACCGCGGCTGCTGGCACCAGACTTGCCCTCCAATGGATACTCGTTAAAAAGTTTAAAGTGTACTCATTCCAATTGCAGGACCTCGTACGAGGTCTGCATTGTTATTTTTCGTCACTACCTCCCCGAGCCGGGAATGGGTAATTTGCGCGCCTGCTGCCTTCCTTGGATGTGGTAGCCGTTTCTCAGGCTCCCTCTCCGGAATCGAACCCTGATTCTCCGTCACCCGTTACAACCTCGGTAGGCCGATACCGTACCGACGATAGTTGATAGGGCAGTTGCTTTAATGAGATGTCGCCAGCACTAGGCCGTGCGATCCGCAAGCTTATCCAGAGTCACCATTGTAACGACCCGAAAGCCGGTTAGTTTTGGTCTGATAAATGCGCGCCTCACGTCAGTTCGGCGCTTTTACGCATGTATTAGCTCTAGAATTGCCACAGTTATCCATGTAAAAGCGTACAATCAAATGAACCATAACTGATTTAATGAGCCATTCGCAGTTTCACTGTACGTGAGCTCGTACTTACACTTGCATGGCTTAATCTTTGAGACAAGCATATGACTACTGGCAGGATCAACCAGATAACTATCCGAGGGCGTTTAAACCCGTTGCTCGACTGAGCGTTTTTACT
>NW_028140043.1:0-36324 GCF_965202585.1 Thalia democratica | reverse complement strand
GGAGTGACTTTTTTATTCTTTTTTTAGAATTTTTTTTAACTTTTCGGATTGACAAATTTCATGCCTGAAGAGCAGTCTTAATTTTAACTACCAAAGCAAATTTAATTTAAAATTTATAAACAAAGACTTAAGAAACTTAAATACTTATGTTTCTTTTAGCTTTAATTAAGTAGTGTATAATAGTTTGTATAACTAGAATTTAAAAGATTATTCAGGTATCATGATGCTACATAAAAACTGTTTTGAAATCATTAAAAAAAAATTCAAATCTTTAACAAAGTAATAAGAAATAACTAACTTAAAATTGTGATGGTCAAAAACTGTAAATTACTTTATTACAACTAGAACTAAACCGTTATGAAAAAAAAATCCTTGGTTTTTAACTTAAATCTTCATACATATGTTATATGTTTTGATTTATTGAAAAAAAAAACAGTAATCTCTTCTTCAAGAGGAGAAAATTTATATAGTTTATTCTTTTAAAACTTTAATTAGACTAGTTAAGTATTAGAAAAGTAAACTATATTTTTATACATATGGCAAAACTTTTTTTATTACTTTATGTAATTAAAATTCTAACTAAATAGAACGAATATCACATAAAAGCTAAGCTCATTAAGTATTCTTTGAACTTGTATTTAAATAATTATTTTTTTTAATTTTAAATAGCATTAAGTTGTTGAAAAGCTTAAACCGTGTTCTTTTTTACAATTGCTTACTAAATCAACTTATTAATTATTATTTTAAGTGTAAAATGCACATACCTTTATAAATGATTCTTATAACACTAAAGAGTAAGCATACCTTCATAAAAAGATAACTTTTAAGGCCTAAGTTTATATTTATAACACAATCAGGCAGTTTACCTATACTTTATTACAATACACTAAAAAATCATG
Source organism: Thalia democratica (assembly GCF_965202585.1). Classification (NCBI taxonomy): domain Eukaryota; kingdom Metazoa; phylum Chordata; class Thaliacea; order Salpida; family Salpidae; genus Thalia; species Thalia democratica. The sequence continues at coordinate 35,425 of NW_028140043.1, read as the reverse complement.
TCTTTTCCATCAGCAGCTAAAAACTCTTATTCAAAATTTCTCATAGTTTCCGCTGTTTTTTTTTTCTTTTTCCTGAACCAAAAGAATGCAATTGCGAGGTCGACTGATGTAGCTGCAAAACAGCAAGCAGAAGCGGCGTTTCCTCTTTCAGAGGCTCAGCAGTTGTGTCACCGGTTGCAGTGTTTAAACAAACATACCTTTTTTTTTGGCAACAACGACGTTACTGTAGTCCTCATCAAACACAGGGCAAAAATAAAACTTTTGACAACTTTTGTTACTTCTTCTTTTTAAGCGGTTAAAAGTCCTCCGAATTTTTCACTCGTTCGTCTCTTTGTCGACTCCAATGTGGGATCTTTGTATTCAAAGCAGTCGATACCGTCGAGGTTGAGGGTGGCCCTGAGTTATTCTCTGACCTCCTACCTTGTTAAGGGCGCCAACATTTTGCCGTTTCTTGCAAAAGTTCGCTTCGCCTTGCATTTGTTAACGTCTTCGTCGTGAAAGGTGAAAACTCCGGTTTAAGTTAAATCCTTCGTCTTGCAGTGGTCCATTGACTTGTAAGGCACCATGTTCTGACAAAAGTTTATAAGCATGTGAGTTTATGGCAATGATGTTTGTTTTCATCACGTTAAATCAGTTTTTAAAAACATGAAAAACAATTATGAAAAGATTGCATTTAAACCAAGTTTGATATAAATTTGAAATTTAAATGATGCAAGCATGCCAACTGATAAAAAAGAAGTGTTTATAAAAATATTCAGTTTAAAAAATATTTCTTGTTGTGTTTACGGGTTCCTAACTATAATTATGAATGCTATACTCAACCATTTTTTGTCGTTAAAACAGTTTCCCATAGGGTTTTAATGTGTAATATTTTAATTATAAAGCTTGTGTAAGCTTGAAAGACATACGAAAGAAGGCCATATGGAACTTTTTGGGAAACCCTGCACTATATTGTTCTTTTCTTGAAATAGAAAAAAACAGTAGTAGCTTATATGCTCGACAACATTAGGTTAATTAAAGACGTTATAAAATTTTTACCCCATTTGTGTTTAGATTATATTAAAAGTAAGTCAAACTTAAAAAAGTAGTCTCTTGTATATAATATGTTCTCTATGTTCATAAAACATTGTTAAATCATCATTCATTAAACTTAAACGGAATATTTGCGTTTTTTTCAATCTGAAATTTCAATATTAGTTATACCTATTTAGTCATACTTTTTAAATCTTATTAAGTACTGAAAATAACTTAAAGCCAACCCTACTTTTAGTTGGTATGTTAAACGGTTTACTCTTTCTACCCTTTTAAAATATAAAACCTTTAACCCGCTAACTATTAACTTCTAAATTATTTTTTTTTAAAGCACAGTTTTAGGTATTGAATGCGTTATACTTTTGTGCTAAAAGTTAAGTTGTTCAGCCCATAAATACAATATTAAAACTTTTCTAGCATCATCCTTAACGAAAAACCTAAACAATATTTTTAATAATTTAAACTCGCAACTGTTAAACCGTTTTGAAAGATATTGGTTACAGCATGTAAACAGTTTTTAAAAAAACTAAAGACATTGGTTTTATTAAAAAAATTTAAGTTTAACTTTTTGTTGAATTTACTTGAGTTGTTTTGATAAAAATAACTTTATCGTAATAAACAGTTTAAGTAATAGTAAATTGTTTTAGTAAATACAAACACTTGTAGTTCAATTCTATACACGAACTATTTGATGTACAAAAACTTCGTGAATAAACTTTTTATCTACGAAAAAGTTTTTGTTATCTAAGAATAAAGAAGGTAATAACACTATATAAGCTAGGCTGCTTGATTGTCTGCAGGACTTTGAAATAATCCCAAATTACCCGCACAAAGTCGGCTGTGTAATGTGTTTGCAGTGCTTTGATGCACGGCAGCAACACAACCTCGATTGTGCAAAAGTACAAAACATCCTCTACCAACGATGCCATCGTCGTGTTCTCAAAATTGAATTGAACATGAGACTAGCAACGAATAAGTGCTGAGGCGTACTGGTCACTATGTACAGTACTTCAAGCCAGTGCAAGTTTTGTTGGCTTGTTCTTATCTTGGGTTGAATGACAGGTGGGTTCCGAAGGCTTTGCTTTGCAACAAGTTAGCCGTTTGCAAAATTTCGGAGTTGACAAAAAGCATACTGACAATTGAAACATTCGGCGATCCTTCACCAGCAAGGAACTAGAAGAAAAAGATATAAGTTTTTTATCAAACCCAAGAGGACGAAGGGATATATATAATTGTTATAACTAAACTTTTTGTGTTAATCTTACAGTTTTTTTTTTTTAATTTGCATCATACTGAGTTTTATTAAAATTGACAGTTTGTTTTTGTAACTAACCTTACCACATTAACTGTGTGTTGTCTTTTTTTAAGCTGTTGTGTAGACAAATTTTGTTCGCAAGTATGGCCGGTTTCGGATGGAGGCGAGTCATTATTATTGGTAATAACTATTTCATTATAAAATAAACAACATATTGATAATCTTAGTATTAAAATTTTTTTTAATCAAAAGATTATAGTGTTTTTTTTTTCTTTTTTCTATAACTATTGTACAGTTATACAAGAAAACTATTTAGTTTTATTACTATAAAACTCTTATTTGGCTAATTTTTTTTGAAAACTAAAGGCTTAAAAGTTTCAATCTATTTTTTGCAAAAATTAACTTTTTCAGAAAATAAAATGTTTTGTGTGGACTACAAAAGGAATATTGATGAAAATCTTGCAGTTACTGTAATCCAAGTTTTAATCTTACACAATTTAAAACTTTTGATTTTTTTTTTAAATATAAGTAAAATATTAAATCAAGTGAGTAAAGGATATGAATATACAGCTTAGCATATAAGTTTAATGTACTTAAGCAAAAAGTTGATTATTAAACTTCTTGAATAAAAAAAGGAAAATGTAACTGATATTATACATATCAATCAAATTTGGCTATTAAGATAAGTAGTAAAATGGGTATCAAAGAAATGCAAAAGGTATAAAAATCTTGAAGGTTTTAACATTATCAATCATATGTACTACAAATGATATAAAAAAATATACTTGAAGTAAAAACAAGGTAAAAGTAAAAACTCCTTACGATGTTTCTGAATTATCAACATCTGATACTAAATATGTACTTGAAGTAGAAATAAAAATTCTTTTTAAATTGCAAAAAACAGCATTAAATGAATAGGAGTTTATAAGAAAAGAGATCAGTTCTGATAAAGGTATTTTTCAAGTTAAAATCTTCAAAGTTCCAAAAGATCAGTTTTTGAGTAAAGAGAATGCATGTAAAGTTTTTTGCTCATACCTTCGTAAAAAGTTTTAAAAAGAAAAAGGTCTCGAAAAAAAAGAAAATCATAAGAAACTTTAGTTGCGTGGAAGGCTTAATAAAATTGACGATGTTACAAAAAGCATTAAAAATATACCGGCCTGCTATTCTAAAGCAATTATGCCGTGTGCAAGTATAACTCAAAAGAAACGTGTTTCATAATACTAAAAACCTTTAGATGTTTAACAATATTTAAGTAATTTTTAGTTTTAGATACATTAAGTAAAATCTTTACTAAGTACAAGCTTGAAGTTAATTTACATTTTATATTTACAACAATTCTTCATAAGAGTTCGGTTAACGATTACTATAATTATTATTTCATGTGTTATAGTTCATATGAATGTAAAAACTTTTAAACAGCTAATTAAATGCAATTTACAACTAAAGTCAAAGACACAGTTATCGAAAGCTGTGAGAAAAACAATTTCCAGCAAAATTCTTAAAAAAAAGCTACATTACAAATATCGCTAAAACTTGAAATATTAAAACCAGATAAGAAAAAAACTTTATGTATTCTAAAATAAGTTTTACAGCTATAACCACAATGTAAACCTTTTCGAAAAAGAAGCATCAATCAGAAAGCTTCACACAAAATGTTGTGATAGAAGCTCCAAGTTTGAATGTGATAAAAAAAGTTATTTTGTGCCAGAACAAGAAAGATTAAACAAGCAGCTGACAAATTAAACCGATGTAAAAAATTGCGGTCAAATTAACTTTAAAAACAAGGTCACTATGCATTGTTAGCACCATAAGCTTAGAGCAAGGAAACCCAACAACAATTGAGTCCTGAATACAAGTCAAAAAAAAACTCTAGAATCCTCAAATTTAAAGAAATATTAAATCCAAAATCTAAAAAAAGGAAATATCAAAATGGTGTGAAGTATTTTGAAAAAAAATATGCAAGCTGGAAGAAAAAACTAACATCATGCTTGCAAAGACACGTAAAAAATAATTACTTGGTATTTTTTTTACTTAATTAAAGAAAAATCTAATAATAAACTGAAAATCATTAGGAATCGATCCTTTTCTAAGTAATTGTACAAACTTAAATTATTTCTAAAATTAAGAAAAGCAATAAGTTTTTAGTATTTTTTATTGCAAAAAAAAGCGTATCAGAATTTATTGAACACGATAAAGAAATCGAAGCACAAAAGTTTTGTCAGAGTAGGTGATGTATAAAAATGCCTTTCTGCTGTAGAGCTACACACCATACAAAATATAAAAGTTTCAAAACCATAAAACTATTTTGTTGAAGTTTTTGGCAACGTTAATTATCTATAAAAAAACAGTTTTCTAAACGTTAATTGGACTACTGTACGAAAGGTTTGTACATCATCATAACATAAATAATATATTAATATATTTAGCACATTAGTTTTCTTAATCTATACGAAATTTAAATAAAACACTTTATTTATTTGTAATTTTAAATAAATATTATTCTACAGTTATACAAAAAGACTGTTTGGTATTGAATAGTACAAAACTTTTAGTTAAGCTAAATATTTCTTGAAGAATAAAGACTTCAAAGTGTTAATGTCTGTTTTCATTAAAATAAACTAAGTCAGGAAAAATATTTTGTGTGGACTACTAAAGAATACTGAAAGAAAACGCACTAGCTATTGTACACCAAGTTTTAATTTATACCACTTTAAAACTTTTGATGTAAAAATAAGTAAAATATGAAATCAAATGACTATACAACTTATCAAACAAGTTTAATGTACTTGAGCAAAAAAATTTCTATTGAAATTCTATTGAAATTTTTCAATAAAAAAGAAATGTGCAACTGATATTTCACATATCAATTAAATTTGACTATTTAAATAAGTACTAAGATGGGTATCAAAGAAATGCAAAAGGTATAAAAACCTTGCAAGGTATTGATAATATCAATATTAAGTACTACAAATGCAATAAAAAATATACGTGAAGTAGAAATAAAGATATGGTAAAAATTCCTAGCGATATTTTTAAACTATCTACATCTGATACTATAATTGTACTTGAAGTAGAAATAAAGACTCTTTGAAAATTACAGAAAACATCATCAAATGAATGACAGTTTATAAGTAATAAGATCAGTTATGATAAAGATATTGTTGAAGTTAAAATCTTCGAAGTTCCAAAAGATCAGTTGTTGAGTTATGAGAATGTGTGCAAAGTTACTTCCATACAAAATCATTCAAGTTTTGAGAAGAAAAAAGGCCTTGAACAAAAAGAAAGTCACAAAGAACTTTTGTTGTGTGGAAGACTTAATAAAGGTTACAATGGTACAAAAAGTGTTATATGGTGAAATTTAAAGTGTACCGGCTTTTCTAAAGCAATTATGCCATACACAAGTACAACTCAGAAGAAACGTGTTTCATTGTACAAAAAACCTTTCGAAAATCAACAACAACAATCTGAGTTAACTAAAGCTGTTTTTTAATTTTTATAACATTAAATAAAACCTTTACCAAGCACAAGCTTTAAGTTTATTTATGTTTTTTACTTATAACAACCCTTTATGTGAGTTCAGTTTGTTGTATATTGTTTATTGAACGACAAAGAAAGCGCTCAAAATAGTTGGTCCTAGGACCTAGTGCACGAAAAAACCGTTCGATTATCGAGTCGTACACCACTTGGATACAGTTTAACGTCTTTTCCACAACATTGTTACTATTTTTATTTTTTAGTAACTACAACTCATATACAATACAGGTGAAAAAACGTTTAAACAGCTAATATATGTACAATTTACTGCTAAAATCCTAGGCACAATTATTTAAAGCTGCGAAAAAAACGATTCCTAGCAAATCTGTTAAAATAAGAAAGAAAATCTAAAGAGAACGCGTTTAAACATATGGCTAAAACTTGAAGTATTAAAACCAGGCAAGGAAACAACTTGAAGTATTTAAAAACTTTGAAAATTAACTTTTTCAGTTATAACCACAAAGTAAACCCTTTCGAAAAAGAAACATCAATCGAAAAATGCCACACAAATGATTGTAAAAGAAGTTATGAGATTGAATGTGATAAGAAATAAAAGGTGTCAGTTTGCGCCAGAACTGGAAAAATTTAACAAGCAACTGACAAATTATAAAAAAGTGTGGTAAAGCTTAATTACTTAAACAACCTTTTAAAAAAGGTCTATATGCTTTAGTAGCATCATAAGTGAAAAAAAGCAAGGAAACACAACAATACTTGAATTTATAAAATTAGTCAAAAAAATTTCACCAGATTCCTCAAACTAAATAACTACTAAATCCAAACATCCAATAGAAGGAAATATCAAAGTTGTCTGAATTACTTTCAAATAGAATATGCAAGCTGGAAGAAGAAAAGCAAAAAACCGTTGAAACTAAAAAGCAAAGTCAAAGTACCTGGTGTACAAAGAGAACTTTCGGTGGTCGAGCTACACACCACGTAAAATAAAAGAGTTTTAGAAACAAAAAAATTGCTGAACTTTAGTTTTTGAACAAGACTAACTATCAGTAAAAACAGCTTGTTTTTTAATTTGGAATTGGAATACTTTACGAAAGGTTAAGTTGTGCTTTAATGCTATTGAAACTAGTTTTCATTCTAAAGTTGTTTAGAGTTTTATTTTCCCCAAGTTTTTTCTAAACCAGTTTATTTCCGTATCAATAAAATTATTAGTTCATTAAAACTTTATTAAGGACATTCACAGTTAAATAGTTGACTGTGTCCTGGACTGGTTTAAGCACTTTTTTTATACTTCTTGTCTGTTCTTATCAAGTGATAAACAAATAGATAAAGGTAAAATTACATTTTAGATAACGAGTATGTTAATTTGTGCTTATGGTATTATGACGTTTCAATTACTAAAGGTTTTATAATTAAACAACGTATCTTAGCTAGCTTAATATAAACAAAAAAAAAAGTAAATATATTTAACTATTATTTTTAAAACCGTATCACATATGTTTTAAAAAATATATTGTATTAATCAAAACCGGCATACACTAATAAATAGCATCCGCTAAATAAAAAATAAAATTGTTCTGTAGAAAAAAAAGACTTCACATTGAAGACTTATAAAATAATGTGTTATGTTATTGTTTTGTTTCCTCTTAATACGTGTTTTTCATGACAAGATTAAAAATTATCAAACTTAACTTTGTGTACAGTGTACACGATTTATGAGTTTGAAGAAAGTTAATAAACCATATTCCCATCTTCTTTATTTGAAAGACTTTGGGTCGAGCTTAGTCAGCCTTATTTAATACAGTAAGTTATTTATATTGCAAACGATTATAAACTAAGCGTATAATTTTCTTTGTACTAATTCGGTTTTCTTAATATTTATTTAAGTAAGGGCGATCAAATTGGAGTGCCAAATTCTGAATAGTAAGTGCATTTGCTATAAATAGTTTTGTCGGAGTGATAAAAGTGTCACTTAAAAATCCTATTAATATCTGATTAAGATGAAAGTGATTTAATTTTGTATAAAAATTTATACGGTAGTTCAACTTTTAAATTTTCAGTTGATAATTGATCGGCACCCATTTTTTTTATGATAAGTTTCTGTAACATAAAAATAAAAATTCGACAAAATAATTAATAGTTGTATATAGTCTCAAATTTATTCTTTAATATTTCACCTGGAACTAAGAGCAGTCTTAAGTTCAACTACCAAAGCAAATTTGTTTCGAAATGATACAACAGAAACTTATGAAACTAGATTAGTTTTCTTTGAAGTAGTTAACTTTTTTTTAGTAGTTATAATTTTAAACAACTAGAAGTTTTTCCGAAGTTTAGTCAGCTATTATGCTGCAACTCATAAAAACAAATAAATAATATTTACTACTTTATCAAAATGATATGAAGTTACTTAAAATAACTATATTTGAAAACTATCAACAACATTAAATAAATAAATAACTTTATTCAAATTAGAACTTAACACCTAAAAATCAATTTATAAAATACTTTTATTTTATAAATAAAATTTTCACACATGTGAAATAAAGGTCCTTGTCTTATGTAATCAACAACATAAAATGCATAATTTTCTGTTGTTGATTCAATTTAAGATCATTTACTAGAACTATTGATTTTTAACAGTTTTAAACAACAAAACCTTTTGTAATTAACCTTTAGTATAGTTGATTTAATATATACAGCTTCGTTTACCCTTTTTAATTGTTAATAGCTATATTAGGCAACGCAGTTCCTAGTGCTAGTTATCTATTGACTGGTATTGAGTCTAAATCTAGTAGTTATATGAACTATCTTACCTATAAATTGAAAACTAAATAAATGGTTGGTCTTGAGTCTCTTTTGCTAACAGCATTTGTTTTTTGTTAACTTAAATTTTAAGCTATATTTATTTGCTTCTAAAAATAACCTTGTCTTCTGCTTTACGTAAGCAATTTATGAGAAAAAGAAATTGGTTGGGCAGCACTTTAGGCAAAAAATTCAAAAACACTTTCATATTTGTTGCGAAAATATTAAACTGACTTCGCATTCTATTTGAGGTTGACATTTTCAAAATTTATTTGTATACTAATTAAAAGACTTTTAAAATATAGTTATAAAACAAGATTTTTACTGTCTACTAGAAAATAAAAACTTTTTTTTTGGAAAAAGTTTATTGACACATAAATTGAAAGAACACAAATTTACCCACAGATTCTTGGGTCGTAAATACAAGATGTACAAATGTTTCAGTCAAAATAAAATAGAATGATGCTTTAGGGATCTTTATGACACAAAAAAACAGAAAATATTAATACCAAGCCCACACCTGACATCTATACAAAACAAATATTAAGTATTGTTTTTAACCTATACTTCATCAAAAGTTATAATCTAAACCTAATGAAGTATTTTTCTAAAGCAGTGTATTTTAAAAAGTCCACAGTATTTTGAAAATAAAGTAGACTACTGTATGCAAAATTTTTAATGGGCAGTTTAAGTACATCTTAAATAAGTAATCCTTTTTTTATTATTTCACTTTCGAAATATATTTTCAAATTTTTTATAACGTATATAGTTATTTGTTTTAACTAAAAAATATTGCTCAATTTACTGAAATAAAAAGAGCTTATTTAATCAAAGCAGTTTACTATTGTATTATACTTAAAAAGGTAGCAATTTTTTGCCACCGAAACCTGGTAGTAAAAAACATATTTAACTTGCACATCTTTATTTAAAACAAGTTATAAAAAATATTTTTTGAACGAAAAAATAATAATAATAGAAGATATTTTAAACGAAGCTGGTACTTAATTACGTAGAATGCAGTGAATTTTCTGGTGATTCATTGCCCATGGCTTTTAACAAAAACAACTGTTCTATAGAGCTACTTACTAGAACTTTTATCCCAGAAATTTATCCTCAAAAGTAATTCATAGAATTTTCTGAAAGCCATAAAACGCTTGCGTTAATGAACTGTTTTGCGCGGTCGTTTTTAAAAGTTTTTCAAGGCGTTGAATAATGTTCAATTTCCTTACCGTTTTTAAACTTAAATAATATCCTTATAAGAGATGAAATTTCTTATTTATTTCCAACTTTACGAGTGCAGTATAAAAATATTGAGTGCAGCTTTAAAAAGATCAAGAAATTTGAAAATAATGATTTCAAAAGATTTAAAAAGGGAATAAATGTAAATTGGTACAAAATTTAATACTCATACAAAACCAATTATCTAAGTGCAAAAAAAATAAACATTTACAATACATTAATTTTTAGCACACATGAACAGTTGAAAAACATGTATAACTACAAACTTTGTTCAAGGAAATTGACAGTCTTATAAATTGAAAAAAAAAAAAAACATACACGATCTAAAAACAAACGTTATAAATTCAATTTTCAATAAAGCACAAAAATATTGCAAATACAATGATTATAATTTCAAATGGATTATTAAAATTAAAAGGTTATAAAACAACTAATTAACATAAAGGCTTTTCTACTACAGAATTTAAAATTGCTTTACCTTCAATTGTTAGCTTTTGCTAAAAATATATCATTTTATAAGTAAATTAATCTACATTCTACCCACTACGATATGATTCTTTTTTGATGACAATGAAAGATTTGGAACGCGCAAACTCTAAACATGATTTATGGAGAAAAGTATTTCGGTAATGTGTGATCTTGAAACTTAAACCAAACAGCGACATAAAAATCCACTGATAACCGCTGCAAACACTTAAAACAAACAATTTTTACTTCAGGTTCACTCGTGTACGGTAATTCCCTCATTCCTTATCACAGTTACTTCTCGCATTTCGAGAGACTGAAAAAAAAACGTTCATTTTTTTGTACATTGTTAGAAATTCTAAAACAAATTTCTGGTGTTTATATTTTTAGTTATTCGCATCATGTCAATATGTTATGTCAAAACATTGCAAAAAACTTCATAAAAAAATAAAAAGCTGCAAAATAGCAATTTTCCAAAACGTGTTTTTCGACACTCTTGCAAGTTCTTTTGAATAAAAACATAAAACAACAAAGTTTGTCTTTTTTTAAATGTAAACAAAAAGTAATCAAAACAAACTTGGTGTTCCTGCAGTTCAGTGGGAGTCGGCGTTGGCGTGCAAATTTTCACCGTCCGACTCGACGTTCTGTGCGAAATACGAGCATTACAATCACCACTCATTAATAATTCACCGCCAAGCATACTCAACTTTCAACAAGGTGATATCAGTTTTTTCAAACACTAACATTTTTAGTGAAATTCATTTGCGATTGTTTATTTAATAAAAAATCGCATAACGCCAAGACGACAGACTTACATGTGCTTATAAAACCTTAAAATTTCTATATCGTAGATGCAGCTTTAAGAAAATCATATAGACTTGCATAAGTTAATCCTCACAAAAGTATATTTAACTTTTAAAGCATTTGAAAGAAAAAAAAAGTTTTAAGGTTTTATAATCTACAAAACTTCACTTGAAAATTATAAAATTGTAGGAGGTTTAATAAAAATTTTTTTGAACAGTCAAAGTAGTTTATATCATCATCGCTAATAGATTTTTTTTAATTATTTCAAGGCAATAAGAAAACCTAAATTACAAAACAGTATGATGCTTTAATTATCCGGCACTGCAGTTGTTAACGATCATAACTGTTTAGAGACCTGTACGATTATTTTCATATAGTATTATAGAAAACCCTCACAACATAACTATCTTCAAATTATTTTTAGTTTAGGAATTAAAAAATGCAGTCGGAATTAATCCTAAAATTGTCAAGTCATAAATTAAGTAAAAACACTTAGAGTCACTTATAAACTATTATACTGACTTCTTAAATTTTTCTTCTTTTTACTGTAAATGAAAAAATCTTTTATGTTTTATACTTAAAAACCATAAGGCATTTAAAAAATACTTTTTGTTATTTTATATGAAAAATCACTTCAAACAGTATTGAATAAAGGGTGTTCGTTTAGTTAATATAAAAAATATTTTGTATTATTTAGAATAACTAGTTAATTTAACTTTATATACGTTTATGATATTTAGAATATTTTTTTGCACTAAAAACAAAAATATAATTAAATTACAATTTAAATAAAATAATAACATTTCAATGGTGACAAACTAAAAACACAACACAGGGTTGCCAAAGGATTTAGAGAAATTTCTTCCACGTTTTCAAAAGTTTTCAAAAGTTTTCAAAACTTTTAGTAGAAAATTAAATCTAAGGTAAAAACAGTCTTAATTAGTATAACTGTAACGCATACTAGTGCTTACGGGTTAGATAAAGGAGGATATGTGTGGTTACCGGTTACAGAAGATTATATTAATATAAAAAGCACATTAAATTTATATTTTATTTACAAGCTGGAAGACACAAAGAATAGATGTATACTACAGAGTGCTAGACTAAAAATAATAACAGGGTTGCTAAAAATCAAGCTGAGAAAAAATTCCTAACTTTTCCTGACTTTTTACTAAAATTTTCCTGACTTTTCTAAACCAAACTCTTAGTCTAAACTTATTCTAAAATACATAATCAAACACTTGAAACTATATAAAGCTTTAAATCTTATTTTTATACAGGTTAAAACAAAAGTGTTTTGCTGAATTCAATCATTATGTTAATAGATAAATTTTGAAGTTTTATAAAACATGTTTTGTTAATTTTACCAGATGAAATTAAGTAATTTTGTATATTTCTAGGAAAATTTTGCAATTTTAGTCTGACTTAAAAGGACTTTTAATTAATTTTTTACCAATTGAAGGCTTTGAAAAATAAAGAATTTCGTAAATTTGAACTGACAGAACCTGACGTTTTTCAAATCTTGTCTAACTTGCTGACTTTTTTTTAAACCCCCATTTTTTCCTGACATTCCCTAACTTTTGACACTTTTTTAGTTTTTCCTGGCTTTGCCTGGTTTTCCTGACCTTGTGGTAGCCCTGTAATAACAACATACAATATACAGCTTAATAAACTAGTAAGCACATACTTAAAACTTAAGAGCCAGCTTATTAAGCAAAATTATTAAGCTTACAACACGCCACCTGACTCTCTTTCACTTTCAAAACGTTTTTATATGGAAAGAAAAGAAATGATCTATTTTCTTACGTACAACTTATTTATTTTATTAACAGTAACTTATACCCGTCTAAGAAACATTAAAAACGCAAATAAAAACGTAGACAAAACGCATTATTTTACTACCGCCTAAAATAAAATGCGCTTTTCTATTAAATATTTCCGCTTTTATTCTAGTTTTTACTTTTTCAACTTATAAAATCAGAGTCGCTTATGCGCTACATTACAACATTAAAAATGTATTGTAAAGCTACTTTAAATGTGTTTTTTAATAAAATAAAGATTTAATAAAAACTAAAAATAATCATCTATATGTCAGATTTTTTGGGTCAAATCAAAAATTTATAACTTAACACGTAATTTTTTTTATAATTCCAGGTTTTTTAGTGATTTTTGTAAAAAATTCGAGGTTTTTGTTTCCAAATTTCTCAAGTTTAGGTTTTTTCAGTCTAAGTTGTTAAGTTCCAGGTTTTTCCATGATTCCAGGTTTTTTTGGCAACCCTAATATCTAGCAAAAAAAAATAATTGGTAGAAACAATTTTTCAACTTTAGCTAAATACTTTATTACCTAGTTTAGTTCTGAACTCTTTACTAGTAAACTAAACCTACACCTTTACTATTCAGATAAGGTTAAGAAAAAACTAAATAAAATCAAATATATATATATATACTATTTAGAAAAATACAACACTTTAAAAAACAAACTGTTTTGAAATACTAACAACTTGGGAGCTGACAGTAGCGATGGTCGAGAATATGTTCTGTTTGCAAAGTGGACACGAATGGTGCGACAGAAGCCACGGATCAACACAGCTCTTGTGGTACGAATGCCTAGATAAGTGCTTTGTTCGTAACTTACACTTTTAGGTATACTTAGGTTTATTATTCAAGAATATTCAATATAAATAAACAATTATATGCTTATAAAATATAAATTATATGTTGTTTTAAGTATAGCACTTTTTTAATACAATTTACTCAAAATTAATTAGGATAATAAATGAAATTACTAAAGTTCAGCTCAGAGCTCGTATTGAAACTCGTTTCATGAACTTCTTTGTCTAACTATAATAATAACAACTACTTAAGCTTAAAACAATATTGAAATTAAGCTTCTTTTTTAATCTACTAAAACTATCTGATAGGTATTTAAAACGACAAGCATTGTTTGTTTCAAATATCAAATGGTTAACTAAACACTTAGCCTAAGGTGTCTAAAAAACAATTTTGAAACAAGCAAGTGCTGTATTCTAATTGTCACTCACACTAAACGTTTTTTTTACTGTATCAAACTTCACATCAGCTCTTAATTTAGAAAAAAAAGTTACTTCACAATACTTCAAACACTCAGCTCACTTGCACACCAGCTGCCTGATGCTCTGCCCCTGAACGAAGTCTTCGAGGCAGATCACGCACGACTTGTGCAGCATGGAGTCTTCCTTCTGGATGGTGAACGAGTGAATTGAATTCACCGTTTTCTTCGCAGTCTTCTGCCTCTGTTTGTAAAAAAAAATGTCTTATGCATTTGAAATGGCGGCTTGCAGTGCTTTAAAAAACTCAAGAAGTTTAGGTGTTGTGTTTTGTAGACACCCTGTACTTTTGTTTTTAATTAGTTAAGCTAAGATTTTCAACAACACAAACAGAGTACGTTTAAAAATATTTGTTTTTAAGCGTTTAAGGTTTAAAATACTATAAAACTATATATATATATATATATATGTACTAATACAGAACTATGTTTTACTAATACAAATGTTTCACTGTTCTGTTGGACAGAACAGCTCTTCAGTTAGTTTATTACAATAGTATCTTAAAACATAAATCAAGATGTCCATGAAATTTACAAAAAAACTTTAAGGATTGTTATGTCACTAAATAAATCATTAAAAAATATAAGACACACTAAGTTTGCATATTCATTCAAAATTATTAAAAATAAAAACTAGAAAAGTGTTTAAACATTTTTAAAAGTTCACTTCGTTTATCTAAAGCTACATTTGAGTTTAATTTTGAAATCTCGTGTTTTTCCATATTGCAGAGAGTGCAGCCATGTTTTAAATTGAAGTTGTTTTTTGTTCGTACTAAAATCTTCATTTCTATCTATAAAATTCTAAATATATTTCAAAAGCGTAGTTTTTAGTCTGTATTTACTGCTGCTAAAAGAATATTTATGCCGTGTGTACCTTCTTTTAAACGCTAAACCTGATGACCCAAACATACTGTTTACTTTTAATTTTGATAATTTTGTTATTACTGTCGCTCTATAGATGACAATTGTTAATAAACTATTGCCATCCACCATGCATTTATCTCTGCAGCTGCGTTGCTTTCTTACCCACCTTCTAACATTTTGTGATTATGAGACAATATCTGGCTCTTCATATTTGGCATACACGAGTTCAAAATTTTCATTTGTTGAAAATTTTATGGTACGGCTGCGTTGGGCAAAAGTTTCGGCAAACAATTTCCAGGAAGCTTTTACCGGTTTTTTTCTCTACCGACAAACAAAATGGCGGCGTGAAATACAGGATGTTTTTCCTTTTCTTTTTGGTGTTTTTATCTTTACCAGCGTTATATTTCAACTCGTGTTTGTGACCTCATTTTATTAATGCTTCCTGGTAGTGCTGTTTCGCTCTATTTAATGAGAGTTTTCATCCTTAGATATTGTGGTCAAATTTTTGTTTATGGATTTAGGTACTTGGTTGACAACATATCGAGGGTGGTTTGATTGAACACTGACATATGTCGCTTGAAAGTTTAGTTTTCTTAATGGTGCATAAGTGTCATTGCGAAGGTCTAGCTCTTCATCCAGAAAAATCAGTTCTTACAAGATTGGAATCTATAGTTATTTTTAAGTCAAATCTGTTGAACACCTTTCTAAGTCTTTTTGAAAGCCGCTCAATAACTAGACTTGCTTTATTTTCTACAATCGCTAAGCCATCGTCTCTATAAATTCCAAACTTGTTCTGCTCAAAGATATTTTCCTTCTCAATTTCATTCAGTATACGCAACCCTACTAGTCAGCATACTTCTGCACCATGAAAACTTCCCTGCGTTATATCAAAACCATCACCCATATCGTTCTTCGACCAGCACAATTATTATAAACAATGACTGATTTGCACCAGTGAACTACTGTGTAAATTTCGTTGTGCAATAGTTTTTAGCTAATGCTAGTGCTTCTAGCAGCGTATTTCTGGAAATACTCGGGTAAAAATCTTTGACATCAAACTTAATGAATCTATGCTTTTGTTTGTTATTAATATTGTTGAACCAGTTAATAACGGATTTTTTCATTGGTTTAACTTCATAACATACCTCATTCTATTAATCAACCTATCTAAAATTTTCTAAGCCACTTGAACAATAGTTTTATAGGCGGGTTTATTACTCTTAATTTAGGTTTACTCGCAAATCCAGGTTTATGATCTTTTAAAGTTAAAAATGCATCTTTTTGTTTTAATTTTGGAGTTTTACCGGAAATTAAAGTTACTTATAATTTATGAGCTTCTTTGTTAATTATTTCTACTGCGTTGCTATCGCACTTTGTGTAGTTTGCTCTTATGTTTTCTTGTAGTTGTTTTTTGAAACATTTAGGTTCAATTTTATAAATATCTAATGACTTATCAGCAAAAGCAATTAACTTATTTGATTTTCTTACTTTATTTAAATCATTTCTCATTGTTGTGGACAACGATTTTTTTTCTAAACTTTAAACTTTTAATTAAATCATATAAATCATTTTCAAACTTTTCTATATAATATAATAAAATAATAAAAGATAATATACCACAGATGTTTTTGTGTCAAAACTTTATTCCGACTAACAGCGTTTCACTGCTCTCAAATAAATTTAAGAACAGATCTACGGAGTCTCAAAAAAGCTCTAAGAATTTGATACAAAAACATCTGTGGTATATATTCCGATAAGCTTAGCTTATCAGGATCTCCAGAATATAACACCTTTTAACGTTACACCTTAAAAAATAATATATATAATGGAAAAAGTTCCAATTTATCTCAGTATATTGTTTTTTAGCTTTCGTTTAAGTAATCTATAAAAACTTCATAAAATATTTTAACCAAAACGATACTACGTTTTTACAAAAACTTTTAAAAGGAAAAAACTATTTTACAAAGTAGTTTAAGTAACAACACGTTAATATTCTAACTTTAGTTAAAAAATTTACTTATCAAACAAAAACTTTATTTCATTAAATCAGTGAAGCTTATAAGTAAAACCATGCATCCTTAACAAAACAAAACATAAAACCAAGCTCTCATATTACATCAACTAACGCTTCCTTTATACATCATAACTAAGCAAAAGTGTTGAATGACCAGAACATAATACTTTTTAAATTTTACCGAACAGCGTCCTGTTTAATTTTCAATAAAGTGAATCACCTTACCTTTACTGCAAACAAAAATTTACTAAAAATAATCGTAATCTTATACAAAATACGTGAACACTTGAATTTGTGTTTGAATTAGTAAGTTACATAAACAAAATCGTATCTAATTCGGTGCTTTTTTTCAATAAGTAAAAAACAAATTGTACTTGTTTTCATAAAACCGAGTTTAACACAAAATCAAACAAATAAAGTTTTGAAGTACAAATAAAATTAAAAACTAAAAATATACAGTATATTGCTTCTAAAATATAATTAAGATAAAAAAACTTTTTAAGCTTTGTATAAAAAAGTTTCTAATTACATACTATTAATGAAAAAATAAATAAAAAAATATTTTTCCAAATGAGCATCATAAACATTTTGAACAATATCTGTTTTTGAATAAATACGCACTAATCGATAGTTTGTTTTCTTCTAAATTTCAGCTTAACGGCTAAAATCATAAAACTTAAAAACAAAATCAGCACAAGTTTTTTTTTTTACTTATACAAAACAAGCTACAGCTGTAGTTCAAAATAAACGGCACTATTACAAACTTTAAAAAAAGCTGTTTAATGCAACTTTTTCAATGTTCTACACACTTTTTGGAATTTATTTTATACTTGTGATAGCTTTTTATACTAGGAGTTGTACTGGTTAACATAGAAAATATAATCAATTTATGTTTGCACACTGTCAAGCATATTTGTGATTAAAAAATACTTTTCACACTTAAAATTTATAACAAAGTTGTAGGTTAGAAATTTATTTCTTCTCAAAAAGGTATTTTGAAAGATATTTAGAAAGATGTTTACCTAAACAGTGAGTCACAAACAAACGTATTATAAACAATTCTGTGCTTAATTTAAATGTCTAAAATGCTAATTTTAATAGCACAATTAATCTTTTACTGATACCAAAGAGATATTCTATTACTAAATTTCCTAAAATAAATAACAAGAAGCCTTTTTAATTATTGAATAAAATGTTGAATAGTAACTCTTATATCATTTAAAAAAAAAAACTATACATCTGTATTAATTTGTTAGTTGGAAATTAAGTTAATTGAGTAAACAACCTATACTTGCATATGCTTTAAGTGTTCATAAGACTGTGTTTACTAAACAATAAAATTCAATTGAAATAGTATAAAAACATACTCTAGAACTGAAAAGAGAAGTCACTCTGAATCTGTTAATGTAATGAAGTCCAATCCATGCCAAGCACATTAGGACTAAAACCATGAAAGAGATGGACACGAAAACTAAGGAAGCCATGTGGATAGGAAATCTGCATTACAGTTGAATATAAAAGTCATAAAATATATTTTAATAGAGTTATTTTTGGTTTTAACAAATAGTTAGTTATTACAATTTTTAACATACCTCAAAACATTCTAACAAGTTTTACTAATATTTCATTATTTAACTAAAACTTCATTTTAGAAAGTTAACATGCAAACTATCTTTTTTTTTTACTATTTTTATTTTTAAGACATAAGTAAGCAAATCTTGAGATTCAATTAGTCTTTTTTAATAATTACTAAATAAATAAAAAAGTAAATTTTCTTTGAAATGCATATTTTTCCGTATTTTTGTTCTATAAGAGGCATACAATGACCAGATTCACCAACAATTCATAGTTATACTTAGTTAGCTAAACTAGTTAAAACAGTTACAATTCTTATACAGGTTGAAAATTGCTTAAGTTTCTGTTTAATAATATTTAAAAAAAATCAACTTTTAATTTATATCAACATTAACACATTAACAAAACTTTCAACTATTTTTTTTCTTATAACTTAAATTTATAGAACACAAATTTATTTGGTTGACTTAAATTCTAGGTTACACAACAAAAGGTCCAAAGTTTTACTCATTAAACCACTATTCAAAAATAAATAATTTGTATTTTTTGGCAAAAGCGTTATAAAATACAGCAAACTTACTGGTCACTCGAGTAGTAGTAAACATTATCATTAGGTCTTACGTACAACACTAATTCTTTGTTGTTTAGTAGATGAAAACTTGTTCTAATTAAAACGCTATTTTCAATTTCATGAAGCAAAGTTGAAGTTACAAAACTTTCGTAATCCAAAACAACCATCATTTTACCGGGAAATTTTTCAGCTACAAACAAAAAACTAAAGTTATCAAAAGAAGTTTATTTTAACTTTTTTTTCTGAGGTTACAACAACAAATGTTACAAACGTATCAAATTCATTACAGTCTTTATTTAAGAAATTATTAAACTTTTGTTAGGTTGTTTTAAATTTATGGTTTCTTTTTAATAAAAAAATAATATATAGATACATTTTTAACAAATTTATATATAAACATAAACTATCTTGTTTTCGGCAAAACTTATAATAGTATTTTCAGCCTTAACAACTTTTAACTAAAAAATATTTAAACATAAAGAAATTGAATGTTTAATAAAGCTAAATTATTTAAGTTAACATAAAGCAATTGATAAAATTACAGAAGTACGTAATCTAAATTATTAGGAGAACGTATATAAGTATATAAACTTAAGAACAATTTAACTACTTATCTTAAATCATTAACGTTTAAAAAAAAATACTATAACTTTTTTTTTCTGTCTATAGAAAGTGCTTCTTTTTTTTATAATAATGAATTTCACCAAAACTAAACAATAAACATTCATTAAACTTACTTAAAAGCGTTCTAAGGCTTTTCGATTCCTCTGGTGTTGAATAGTTGCTTGGATACAAAATAAAAGCTGAGTAGACAATAATTTGATTTTCCTAAATAAAATTAATTTAAATAAGTAAATAATTAAATGCTGTAAGTTCTAAACGATAAATAGTTCAAAAAAAAAGTTTTTAATTAAAACCCTTGTTTATGATAAAAACGTATTTAAAAGTAAAATGTATATTTTAGAACTTAATTTAAGATAATTTAACTACTAAAATAATTTTAATAACAACTTTCAAGTTATACTCAATTAATTAAAGCTAGAGTATGACAACTTCTTGAACTCATTATCTTCTATTTACTGATGTACTATTAATCATAACTTAGGTTTACTTTTATATCAGTTTAACATAAAGAAACGTGTGACAGTTTTTAAAAACTTGAGTATATTGAAAATTGTAGTTGTATATTTCAACGAACATGTATTGTTCGGATACTATTGCCAAATATCATTAAGCTAGCAATTAATATCACTTAAACACTTTTAATAATTTAAATAATGTATTTTAAAAGTCTTAAAAAAATAAAAAGCTAAATACACTTTTAGTACACTACTTTTTGAATTTTATTTAAGGCTAGATGCTTAGTAAAATAAATATGTAACTAATTTAAACTTACTAATATTTTAAGATTGTTTATCAAACAAGACTTGGGCAGAAACGCCACCTTCACAACTTTCCTGGTCAAGTAGCTTTTGGAATGATTCAAAGCAACTGATGAGTTGACATTGTAGCATTCGTTCAAAACTTCCAGACGTGCATCAACCACATCATAATAATTTGAGATCAGCTCACCATTTAGCTTCATAACCTAAAAATAATGATTTTATTACGATAATATATTTTTAAGTTATGTTTTAAAGTTAAAAATAGACAGTTAGCACTAATACTTTTTTTTTCTGTTTATAAACTATAACTGTAGAGGTAGACTTATATTTACTTGGTAAATAGAACTTGTGTTATTTTGCTACAATTCTGATTAAATATTATAGAAAATTTATTGCTCACTATTTATTTACTCTGTAATGAAAAAAAATTGTATTAAAACATATTAAAATACCGTAACCTGCCAACTAAGTACATAAGTTACTAAATTTTGAATTGCAACATTCTTTGTTTTCGTGTTCGTATTTCGCTTATTTATACGCTTTTTACATTTATGTTGCAACCATTGGTATGTAAATGTCGAATTGCATTGTCAGGGTTGCAATGAGATCAAGCTGAGAAAAATTTCCTGACTTTTCCTGACTTTTTACTAAAATTTTCCTGACTTTTCTAAATAAAGCTCTTTATTTACACCTATTGTAAAACACATAATCAAACACTTAAAACTATATATTTTTATACAGGTTAAAACAACAGTTTTTTTTTTTTGCTGAATTCAATTATCTAACTTCCATTACATTTATTAAACCGTCTATACATGATTGATGAATTTGCAGGGTTTCTAAATCAGGGTTTCCAAAACTTTTTTGCAAATAGCCCCCTTTTTAGAAATAATTAAAGCCATTGCCCCTTCAACAAGATTACTCATAAACTATCATAAAAACACTTAAGACTTTTTTTTTATTTTATTTTGCTCTTCATCTGCAACTCAAGAGTTTCTAGTGTAAGTTTCAAATTATGACCTCATAGCCCTCCTGTGGCTCCTTTACTGCGCATGGCCCCCCTCTTACCCCTTTGCTGCTCGTGGCCCCCTGAGTATCTGTCATGGCCCACAAGGGGACCACTTGGCCCACTTTGGGAAACCCTGATCTAAATAAACGAAAGAACATATAAGTAACCTTTACAAACAAAACCTTAAAACAAAATAGAATTTAATCAATCACAGTTTTTCTTAGTAATGTAATTTTTTTTTCTCCGTTTCTTTATTAGCACTTCAACCTCTTCATCTAATGGAGATATGGTATTCTTTATCTGGTCTATCTTATCTATCCCACCTAATTTTATTGGCAATTAAAACCATTTTCTTCATTTTATTTAAATCGTTCTCATATGCTGCTCCTACACTTGCTTAGGAGAATATTTTCTCTAAATCTAGCCACAGTTTGTGGGCTTCATTTCTTTTCTATTTGCACTCATTTTATCAATTTTACCAGTTCAAGGCATTGGAAATTAAGTAATTTTGTAAATTTTTAGAAAAATTTTGCAATTTGTCTGACTTTAAAGGATTTTTAATTATTTTTTTACCATTTAAAGGCTTTGCAAAATAAGGAATTTTGTAAATTTTTTATTAAAAAATCGGACTTTTTTTCAAATTTCCTAACTTTTTTTTTTAATCCCATTTTCCTGACTTTCCTGACATTGTGGCAACCCTGATACTACAAGCAAGTTTTTATAGAACTAAAAAATTGTATTTAACTTTTGCGAAATTGCATTTTCATTTTCATAATTGTCAATTTTCTTGGAAATTTTAAAAATCACAAAAATCTATCTTCTCCTTCATTTTTGGAGCTAGAGACCTCAAACTTTCAGAAAATTTTCCTTTTATAGTTTTAAAGACTTTGGATGTTACCACTTTGAAAATATTTTAAATTAAAGTTTTAGAAAATTAAAAAATGAAGAAGAAGACAGATTTTTAATGAAATAGTCTTTTTTTTTTGCATTTTTGGTTGTGCCTTCTATTAGGAAGCTATAGAGGTCACTGACTTTGATTGCTTCATCTGAAAAGTTAATTTGAATTTTTTAAGCAATTAAAAATTTCTGACAGCTCAGATAAAATTCTATAAAATAAGGTCAAATTGTAAAAATCAAGGTGGACCCCCCCTATGCTCTTATTTGTAGTTTGTTTGTTTTTAATATTGATTTGATATACAACTTTTAAGTACATACTTTTTTATAGTTCCTTTAATTTTAACATATTTACATTCAATTGAGTAAAAGTTATGATATAATATAACAATTTTGTATTATTTCATGTTTATTTTTTAAATTTCAAAGAAAATTATGAATTTTGAACACAGCGTTCTTTGGCTAAAAAGTGTGTACCATAACAGCAGTTTGTACCACAAGGGTTACTTTGGATCGAATAGCTTTTTTTTTCAATTTTTTTTTTAACCAAACCTTAAACCCATTATTTTCAATTTCTTTAATGCTAACTTAGGAACTTTCTAAAGAACGTTCTTTTGCTTTGCTTTTCACAATAATTTTCATCAAATGGGGTTCGACTTTAGTAGTGGGGCCCCTTTAAAAATTCAACGTTTTTTTTCAATTTTTTTACTTATTTTAGCTTTTCTCCAAAATTAAATAGTAAGTTATATTTTATATTACTTATCAAACTAAGTTTGTTGTGATGGATTTTTTTTCCTTTAAATTTCTTTTTTATAAGATATTCCAAAACAATTTTTTTTTTAATGTTCAAATTTATCATGGCTCAACTGCAAATATATAATAATTTTATAAGATGTAACGTTAAAAGGCGTTATATCCTGGAGATCATGATAAGCTAAGCTTATCGAATATATACCACAGATGTTTTTGTGTTAAAACTTTATTCCGATTAACTGCGTTTCACTGCTCTCAAATAAATTTAAGAACAGATCTACGGAGTCTATAAAATATTAACACACATTAGAAAAAAAGCAGAAAAACCATGTATAATAATGTATAATGTTTATGTAGGTAGTAACTATAAACGAACTTTATGATTTAAGTTTGGAATAAAAACATAAAATTATAAAATTGTCTACAAAAATACAAATTTAATAAAAGTAAGCACTAACCTCAAAAAGCTCTAAGAATAGGCAAGTTTTTAAATATGAAAATTAAATTGAGTTGTGCAGAAATGTTACGTCATAATAAATTTAACAATTTTTAAGGTTAGTGCTTACTTTTATCAAATTTGTATTTTTGTAGACAATTTTATAATTTTATGTTTTTATTCCAAACTTAAACCATAAAGTTCGATTATAGTTTTACTACCTTCATAAACATTATACATAATTATACATGCTTTTTCTGCTTTTTTTCTAATGTGGGTTAATATTTTATAGACTCCGTAGATCTGTTCTTAAATTTATTTGAGAGCAGTGAAACGCCGTTAGTCGAAATAAAGTTTTAACACAAAAACATATGTGGTAATAATTTTATATTAATTTTTATTTTCAATATTCTTATTCAACTAAGTTTTATATTAAGGAAGTATTATTTTTTTCTTTTTTTTATTATATAACCTATGCAAATTTTACATAAATTCATAGCACTTGAGCCAGAAATCCCTCAAATAATGTTAACAAACATGGCTTAAGTTCTATGAATTTATGTAAAACTTACATAGGTTATATATTAAAAAAAAAAGTTAATACTTCCTTAGTATAAAACTTAGTTAAATAAAAATATTGAAAATAAAAATTAATATAAAATTATTATATATTTGCAGTTGAGCCATGATAAATTTTAATATTTTGGAAAATTTTATATGGGGATATTTTATAAAAAAGAAATTTAAAGGAAAAAATATAATTCTATTATAATAAACTTAGTTTAATAAGTAAGTTAAAAAAAATATATTAATTAATTTTGAGAGAAAAAAAATGTTAAAATTTTAAAGGGGCCGCACTACTAAAGTCAAACCCCAATTCGATGGAAATAATGTGAATAGCAAAGCAAAAGAACGTTTTTTAGAAAAAAGCATTAAGTTAGCATTAAAAAAATTAAAATTTGGTTTTAAAAAAAATGAAAAAAAATCTTTTCGAGCCAAAGTAAACCTCGTGTTTGTACCTAGGAGGTGCGTACCTAGTTGGCAGGTCTTTGTACTTTGTACCCTTTTTTAAAGTTTATCAGTTTACAAATTGGTTTGTATTTATTTATTATTTATTTTTAATATAAGACTTGACGTTTAAATATATCTGTATTCTGAATAAATTAAATTATTAGAAAAGTAATAAGACATTTACTATAAAAAGGTTTTTTTAAAACTCTTTTTCATAAATGCCTCTTAGGCAGAAGTCTAAAAAACAGTCGCCCCTTTATTGGATATCGCCCCTTTACTACTTAATTACCTATCTACTTTTGCGGCCCTGATATGAGAACCCTGTACTAAGAATTACTTCATAAATCAATATAATATATACCAAAAATTCTACATATCTTTGGCTTAGCTTATTATTTTTTGTTTATAAATGTTTTTGATGTTGTCGTCCTCAAAAGATTAAAAAATTAAGAAACTTACATAAACACATACAAACTACAAAGTACACGATTGGTACAAAAATATTTAAAAAATGTTTGCATTCTAAAAAGATTTGAGTAAACCTATATTATTATACTGTATTAAAATGAAAACATATATATTTGTTTAATTGAACTGACTAAATTACAGAGTAATTGAAATATACATGTTTAATCTATATTTTTTTGTAATAATAATTTTTTACATGAACTGTTACTAAGAATATTAAAATATTTTAATTGAACTTACAATGATGATGGAGTAAAAATTAATTAATTAAAATGTACATTAATTTTCCGTAGAATTAACCTCAGTTCATTAAAAAATAAAACACATTTCTTTGTTTCTATTTAATTTTAAATTTTTTTTTAATATATTAGTATACATGGGATTCATTTGAAATTAAACATATAATTATGTAACTTGTTTTCAGTATAATAATTTTGCTCCGAAATTCTTTACGTTTTGCAGTCTATTTCATTAGTCAGTATAAGAACTGAGATTTATCAGTTGCAAAGTAAATAGATAGATATAGTAAATTGAAATTAAATATATTTCCATATAAAACAAGAAGCAACTTCCTCAAACTTAGTTCAAAAAAAATTAATAAATACACTCGAAAAGTTAAACACATAAAAATTTATATTAAAACAATAATTGGAGTTATAATAAAAAGTAGTCTGTAAAAAAAGTATTTCATACTTTTTACTTTAGAGATTAATATAAAAGTTTTCGACTTAATAGTAAGGTAAAAAATCACTTTAAATTTATGTTTAACTCTTTTAAATTAATTCGAATACTCTACAAATTATATACTATTTTTTAGATTTATCAATCAACTGAGGATGTCGTTTGACTAAATTCAAATGAGTGAAACATTGTTTTAATAATAAAATTAAAAATTTTAAGAGAGAAATTTATTTCATAGAGAAAAAAAAAGCTACATTTCTGAAAATCTGAGAAATATTTATTTAATATAAAATAAATAAGTATAAAAATCTATCAAACTAATATATTATTAAATCTCCTTGAGAGGTGTTTACTATCAAACTTTAAAACAAAACTTACATTTTAAAACCATTAATATAAGCTAGTTTTAAAACCATCAGCAGTATAATAGATTTATTAGCTGGAAAGAAATCAAAGTCAAGTTAATATACATTGGGATGCTTACAAAATATGCAACCTTTAAGTTTTAAAATGAAAAAAAGTTTAACATTTTGAACCACAAAAACACCCTGTGCAAAATTTTAGCTGGTTTAAAAAAACTTGTACGGTAGTATTATTGACTTTCTAAATACAATTCCAGTGTAACTGCATGTGACCCAAAACATGAAGTTTTAGAGAATTTAGCTGAAAATTGTTTTAAAAGTGGCAATTATTACAAAAATGCATTTTGAGGAACTTGAGATGATTTGAAGAAAGTTTCACAAAGGTTTTTTTTTCAGTGGTTCTTCTTTATTATTACTTTTTTTTAATTAAGAAGTGCCTCCATGAAAATTTCTTCAAATCGTTTTAAATTCTGCACAATTTGTTTTTGTGATAATTGCAACTTCTAAAACAATATTTAGCTAAAAAATCAAAGGTCACAGTTTCATATAGACATAAATATGTATTCAATTTGAAAAATGTTAGTTATAAAATGTTATTTTTTAATTAGACATACGACTTGTCTATCATTTTACTCATTAACTTGGAGGTGACATTGGTTAAAACAAAAACAAGACTTATTTATTTTCATTTACATATGTTGCTTTTATGTATTGGAAAGAAAAATTTTTGTTGTAAAACATTCTGCAACATTTTAAAACGTATCATGTTACTTTTTTTATTTAACACTTAATGTAAAACTGGTAGGCATTAACATCTCAAACATTCTTAGAAAAAGTCTGCAAAATAAAGTAAAAAGTATATAATAAACTTTAAAATAGATCTTTGAAACAAGGTTTAGGTAAAAAACTCAAAAATTATATTTTTAATTACATAAACATTAATGAAAATCTTACAACGTAGTAGAGTAATAAGTTTAGTTGAGCAAAACTGTAAAAGTTTAAAATAACAGTTTATATTAATAAATTGAAAACATAGTGCTAATCCTCTTTCAAACACTTTAAGCCCTTATTAACTAGGACAATATACTTAGTATCTTGCTTATTCTAGACTACTATTAAAAATTTTCATTAAATATAATCAGATAAACTTGATATTAAATAGCTTTGTTACTGAAAACAAAAAGTTTTGTCTTATTAATAAGTTAAAAAACTTTTTGTTTTAATAAAAGTAAAAAAAATTGTTTGAATAACTTTTTTGACTAGGACTGGTTATTCTAACGAGAGTGAATTTTCTAGCAATAATTTTTATACTGAACTAAATATTACCTAATTTTAGAGAAAATCTAAAATGTATTTATACAAAACAACTTTATACTTCATATTTTTAAATTTTATCGCAGGCAAAAGTTAATATTTAAAACATAAATAGCTCTAAAGAGTCATGATTTTTAAAGTACGCTTTGTAAAAACTTAAAAAAAATTAAAAAATAGACTCTTTAGAGCTTTTCATATTTTATGATGAGCAGCAAAACGTTGTTGTCAGTCAAATAAAGTATTTGTGTACAAAAACAGTTGTTCTGATTTTCAAACAGGTTCCGCTTGTTTTGATCTCTAACGCCTCATTATTTTATATCTTTAAAAAATTAACATGTATTTTAGATTTATTTTAAAATATTTCTTAATTTAAAAGTTATTTTTATTGTTAACAAAATAATCTAGTTTAATTTCTTTATAATTTTTCTTATTAACTCACATTATTTGTTGAGCTTTTGTTATTTTTGGCAGCATTGAATTCTACAGTAACACCAGTAGCATTTTGTAGAAAATTTGGTGTTTTATTGATGTTTAATAGTTGATGTGCAACAGATAAAGTAAAGAAATGGATCATCCACAAAAAGTGCTTTTTAATCATCATTCTGAAATAAATGACAGTAATTATGTACACATAAACATATAGATACTTTAAAACCTCAACTAAAATACAATGTTACTAACTGCAATAAAATATTTGTGTGCTAAAACTCATATACTTTGTTATTGCCACTTAAAGCAAAAGTTTTATTAAGAGACCAATAAATTATTTTTAACAATCAAACAATATACACAAAACTTCTAAAATATTTTTACAAAAATAATTTTAAGTAAAGTTTTTTTTCTAAAAACTTATATAAAAATTTGAGTTACAACTGATTTATAGAGAACTGCAGTACAAATAGGAGCCAAAATTAGTACATTCACAATATATTTTTTATTTTTTTTTTTATCATTGGCTATTACACAGGAAACAGCTTGTAAAGAAATAAACTCACCTAAAAAAATTGTAAAACATTTAAAAGTGTACAATTGCACATTTTTAAAATTAAGAACTATAAAGTGATTAATAGTTAAAAGTAAAAAAAACATTACGCTAACTGAAGTATAATAAATTAATAAATACTTTAGTTAAATTAAAACTAGATAGAATTTTTAAATATTAATTAGAATTATAAAATATTTTAGAAAAAAAAAACAAATTCACTTACAGATCAATCTTGAAAAGTTTTAATTTGTATCATATAAATAAACTATAGGTTGTTTTTGTTAAGCTAGTTTCAAGGCTATACAGACAGTACAAGCTTTTTTGTGTAAAATATGAACCTTTTATAAATACTTAGAATAGGAGCTGAAAGATAATTACCACGGCATTTAAAAACATAAACAATTTCATATTTCAATATAGGAAACTTTTATTAACTTAACAATAGAGTTTAGAACAAATAAAACAAATACTTCCTGTAAAACCATATAAATGCCAAATTTATTTTTTAATCTTTGCATAAATATAAAAGATTTTAATCTTTTTAATAGAAAAATAAAATATGTCTTTGTAGAAGCTAAAGCCTAAAAACTTTTTGAGACAAAACCTTTGATAATTTAAAACCTTCTAAAAACTAGAAAAAAATGAAACAAATGTTATTAAAAATGTGTAATTATTTTTAAGTAGAATTTTTCACTCACAGACCAGTTTATTAATCCCATACGAAAAATTGAAGAGTGTTGCCTAATAACTGTAAAAGAAAATTTTAGGAAACAAACTTTTTAGATCCCAATTTCCACAAAGGACCTTTTAGACTCTTAAAAATTATCTGTAAAAAGAATATAAAGTTAACTAACAAAAGACTAGGTGGAGGTTCACTAGTCTTCAATAAAAGATAATTAACTACGGATATTAAACAGGACTCATTGAACAGATTGTTTTGGTATTTATGCTTACTTGCAAAGTAAACTAGAAACTAAATCATTTAAATATATAAAGTTTGTATAAATTTCAATTTAATCAAATTATATGAATTGACTTATTTAAATGTTTTACTTAGAAAACAAACAATAAATAGAGTTTAAATATAAATTAAAATTACTCATGCTTAAGAGGTTAAGAAGAACTGTTTACAAATTGAGTATTTTTTTGCTAAAAAGCTGTTGTTTATCCTGGTAGTGATGACAAAAAAAGTGTATTGATAAATAGATTTAATACACACGTTTAAAAATTATAAGGTACATTTTGTAAAAGTTAGTTGATAAATTAGTGGCCTTTCTATCTAATTTCAATAGATAATTTTAAAACATTTGTTTACGATTGTAAGACAAATACAAAAACTTAAATTCAAGCAATACAAGTTTTAATGAGATTTCAAGGGGGCATTCATAAAAAAAAATCTAACACAATAAAGAAAAGATTAAAAATGCACTATAAGGTCAAACTAAAAGTATATGATAACAAAATACATTTAGATAGAAATTAATAAAACATATATTTCATTATAGCTAAAAGTAATCATATTTTATATATTTTTAAAAACTTAGATTAGTAATTGAAAGTAATTTTAAATTGATAAAAAATGTACCAGAGCACAAATTATGATAGTTTTATATATTATTATTGATTAATTTATATATTAAAAAATATTATGATGGTTTCTTTTATATAAGCAAAAAATCCAAATTCACCTCAAATATTGAAACTTTAAATGTTGGAATTTGAAATTCAGTGCATGCATTTAGTTATATACATAATATGGTTTTTAACTAAGATTTTACTGATTAAGCTATTTTTATAAGCTCTTAGGCTATTTCATTAATAAGGGTGGACTTTAAAAATTTATATTTTACACAGTTAATTTGAAATATCTTCAAAATTTTGCTGAAAAATTTCCACTGAATTTAAAACATGACTAATTATTTAAAATCATTTTTGAATATTTTTGTAAAAAAAATAACTACAGCAGGGTTTCCCTTTTAGAGTTAAAAAAATATATAGGAAGTGGTCATTTTTTTAAATCTTTAAATAAAAGCTTTTTTAACTTTTAAAAACTAACAAAAATTAAGTTCTTCAACTAAATGGTTATAAAATAGTTAAACATTGCAAAGAAGTGAACTAAATCTCATTAAAAATCTATTAACAAAACTGTCCTGTGAATTTTTAAAATCTTAAAGTTATCCTGAGTTTTTTATTTAAAAAATAACCTGATTCAGACTGATTAAATTTTTTTTTTTTTAACCCTTAGTTATCCTGACTGTGTATCAATCCTGGTATAGTAGGGGTGGAAGAAAAATTTAATCAGTAGACTAGACTCACTTGAAAAAATATTGTGCAAGCAAAACTTGTTAATAAAATTAGTTTTTGGGGCAAATTTATTTTGAAAAATTGTACTAAAAGAACTCTATAAAACTAAAACCACAAAAGATTACACTTTAGAAAACACTACTGTTTACTAAACTTAAACTGCACATTTAAAAATGCTTAAAAATTTCTACTCGCAAGCTAGCCCGCAGGCTATATTATAGTACCTACCCCTAGGTAAGAGAAAGGCTTAAAAATAATGAGTGTACATACTTTTTTATTACAATAAAACTTATTTAATAATACACACAAACTTTTTGAGTGAAGCAGATTAAATATTGTGGTATAAAGATAATAATAACATAAGTTAAACTTTTTACTTTTAGTAAATAGTAGAAGTTTTAGTTTTTTTTAAATGGAACATTTAAATAAAAGTTGTTATACAGTTTATATTAGTGAAGCTAATTGTAAAAATTCCTTAAAAGTATTTTTAGTTTGTAAAACTGTTTTTAAACTCAAAATTTAATAGATCTTTTGTAATTAATCAAAACCAGTAAAGTACTCACTAAAAGTGTACACAGAAGTGTGTACAGAAACTAGTACTGAAGAAAGACAGTTTATAAGTTGTAAAACTTTTATTATAACATTTTGAACTTAAAACATTTTTATAAATTTTATCATGATAGTTTTTTCAAATCTTTTGTAGTAACAAAAGGAAAAAAGTAATTTTTTATAGGAATTGTGTTTACTTGATAATATATAGTGTAATCGTTTTTGTAAATTAAACAACCACAACCTAAAGCTACTGTTCCACCTACTTTTTATCGGTTAACTTTATTAGTTGGGACTACAGTATTTTTTGTTGTAAATTTCAAGTTTGCTTTCACAAAATAAATATTTTTTTAAACTGAACAAATCTCCTTGAATTTATTGAAATTCAACTTCTTACTGTTTGGCAAAAACAACTAAAAGTTTAATATTATAAGTTTTTATATCTAATGAATAAACATTTAATTCAAACAATCACATATGTACAAGGTGGCCACTGGTTTTTGAGAAATGTCTTCCAAGTATTCTGAAATTCTTCAGCAAAGGTTTTTGAAAGTAAACTTTTTTAGGTCTATTTCTATTTTAAAGTTAAGTTTAGGGTAAAGAACGGTGTAACATAGTATTTCAAAACTGAAAAGATACTGTTAAGCTAATTTAAAAGTGATATTATTATTTTAAAAAATCTTTGATGATGAGATTTTTTTTTTTATCTATATGATTGATTTTTTGTTTCAAATCAAAACTTTACTACTTATCGTGTAAAAATTGTTTAAAATTCCAAGTTTTTCCGGGTTTTTCAGTGATTTTTGTTCAAAATTCCAGTTTTTTCTACTTTTTTTTTTCAAAATTTCTCAAATTGCAGGATTTTCAAGGATTCAAGGTTTTGTGGCCACCTTGAATATAATCAAAAACTCTATATATATTAACTCTGCATCCAAGCAACTTTTTTTGCTTGCCTTTGTAATTGTATAAATACAAAGAATAAGAAGAATTAATGTTCGTTAGTATTAACTTTCTTAAGCTTATAACAAACTAAGCAAACTTTAACTAGTCAAACTTTTGTTTCACAAACCTATTAACAAATACCATACATAATTTGGTGGTACATGACTATCCTTAGCTTAATATGGTAGTTAGCCAAGGACTGAAATACATATTAATCTAAAATACAAGAGCTGTTATGTAAGGTTCAAGATTGAACTTATAGACGTTTTAAAAGAAAAAAATATATTGAACAAATATGATCTAAGAAATTGCAAGAGGAATTTATATCAATATGTTAAATTATACAACAGTATACCTTAAGGTATCATTATTGAGTATGTTGGTTGGGTTCTAATGTCATTGATCCAGTCTAGATTGTAGCAAATCTAATTTGTTTATATTTTAGATTAAAATTAAAAAAACTGTATTTGATAGTTAAAACCTTATTATATGAATTGAACAACAACAAAAAAGACGCTCAAAATATTTGGTTCTAGGACCTGGTGCACAAAAAACCTGTTGGTTATTGAGTCGCACACCACGTATATCTTTTAGCTTCTTGTCCAGGACTTAATAGTAACTTAATAGGAACTAATATTGTAAGTAGGCTTAATAGGTTCTAGTTTAATGGTTATCAACAAAGTTGTACTAGTTTATATGCCTAAATTTATATTTTTCAACATACTTTCTAACTTAATTAATTTTCTTCTCATGCAAAATGATGTTATTGAGATTAGTATTTTTAGTTTTACTTAATACAAATTTTATGCTTGTTTTTGTTTAAGTTTAAGCTATTTTACTATCTTAATAGCTTATAGTTTACTGAAAGACAAAAAAAAATACCCTTAAATATTTGGTCCTAGGACCTGGTGCACTAAAAACTTTTTGATTATTGAGTAGTACACCATGAATACTTTTTAATGTCTTGACAAGGACTTAAAAGAGTTAAAGTAAATGAGTGCTATATAGCTCAACGACCAAAATATATTTTACGCACCAAGTCAAACAACTTTAGTTTTGAGCATAGACTGTTTTTTTGGTTATCAATGAAATACTTAACTTAATGAAATTTACATTCAGCAAAATAATATAATAATCATAAAAAATGAGACTTAAGCTGTATTTATGTAAAGTTTTGAAAAATAAAATTCCCAGTTATGCGAACTGTCAGATGGTTAATAACTATGAAAATAACAAAGATAGTCAGCTAAAAACTTTAATGATAACTAAAGAATTATAAGCAGAAGATTTACAACTAAATAAATAAAAATAAACCAGATTTTTTTATAAATATTCATTTGAAAAACTTAAAACAATTTTATTAAATGTTTATTAAACATTAGTCCTGAAAAAGACGTTAAACTGTGTCTTATTTATGTACCACTAAGTTCCAAAGATTAAAAAATTCATCATAAAAATTTTGTTAACATGTAATTTAAAATCAGACAGAATACAACAAGAAACATGTAAAACTATTTCTAATGAAATTTAATTTCACTGCAACAAAAAAAAATACTTTTGAACTATTCACATTGCTCCTTAAACACAGATACTAGTTTAGCTTCTTCTTCGTTAGGAAATAAAAACTATGTGCAAGCAACCATAGCTTGTATTGTAAAGATAAGATGATAACCAAACTGTACTTAAACTATTAATAAGATTAGAAGTAGTTGTATCATAATAAATATAAACAGAAGCTATTTCAATATTTGAAAATGAAGGCAATAACAGTAAAAAGTTCGCATTGTGTTATAAATAATCATTTGAATAACGGCTATTTGGAATATAAAATTGGTACTCTAATCCGTGTAAAAACTAGTACAGTAATGATGATACATACATTAATGTAAAAAAACAAATTGTTAATTTCAAACGAAATTTTAAACTGCTTTTATAAACTTAACATCTATATAGAAAATAGGAACATTTTGCAACTTATTTTTTGTTAACTTAAAGTTTTTCGATCTACGTTTATCAAAAGTTCATGAAGATAACTTAATATATTTGTGTAAAACAGTAAACTTAATAAAATTGTAAAACTATACGTCGTAATAGGTATATAAAATTGTATGTAAAATGAAATGCTATTATAAAGTAATTTTCAAACTATTAATGGAAAACTTTAAAACAAAAGACTAAATTATCAGATACTAAACAAAATATAAAGTTAAGACATTTTCTAATCATATCTTTTATAACTTTACGTTGATGCCAGCTTTAAAAGGGGATTATACGGCGTAAAAATTTATAAAAGTGAAAACTTATCTAACAAATTTAAAGTATAAAGCTAAAGTACTAGAAATTGATAGCAATTTTGATAAGGGGAAACAAACTTATTTGAGCTTTCTATAAATAAAATTAAACAACTAAAACGAAACTTACAAACAAAATTTACAATAATTTAAACAAACTAGAATTATTTTAAAAAATTGTTTGCATAAGCTTGGATAAAAGCTAATAAGCTAAGTTTATGCAAACAAAAATTTGTTTATAATTCTAGTTTGTTTAAATTATTGTAATTTTGTTACTAAGCTTCCATTTTGTTGTTTAACTTTATTTATTGAAAGTTTAAATAAGTTTGTTTCCTCTTATTAAAATTGCTATTAATGCTTTCATATTCTAGTACTTTAGCTTTATACTTTGAATTTTGTTAAATAAGTTTTGTTTTTTATAAATTTTTACGCCGTATAAAACCTTTTTAAAGCATCAATGTAAAATAATAAAAGATCTTTTAGAAAATGTCTTAACTTTATAATTTGTTTAGTATATGATAATTTTGTCTTTTGTTTTAAAGTTTTTCGTTAATAGTTTTAAAATTACTTTATATTAGCATTGCATTGTACATATAATTTTATTTACCTATTATGACGCATAATCTTACTACTTTATTAAGTTTAGTTTTTTACACAAATATGTTAAGTTATCTACATGAACTTTTGATAGGCGTAGATCGAAAAACTTTAAGTTAACAAAAAATAAGTTGCAAAGTTAATTTCTGTCTCCATTATTTATTTAAAGTTAGTACCGAAAAGAGGTTAATTAGGAATAAAAGTATTAATTTAGTCAATATTTTTCAATAGGCGAAACTAAAAATTTCTAAG
>NW_028140042.1:0-36387 GCF_965202585.1 Thalia democratica | reverse complement strand
TTATGCGGTTTTACCATTGAAGGAAACTTGCTCTCTTTAAAACTAGGTATTTCCAATTCTAAAACTTCGTTTGTAAATTTTAGATTTTTCTCATTTCCTCCACAAACCAAAACACTGAAGCTTTCTTGGTTACAATATCTGTTTTCATATAAAACTTTTGGCAATTGAAAAACAATTGACTTGTTTCGTTTGTGCATCATAGAATTTTTACTGAAATAAAGTTAGTGTAAAAACAAGAAACTTTAAAAGTAAAATGACACACATTTTAAACAAAAATATATAATAGATGAGTACAAATTATAAGTTTTCAATAAACGTTTATTATAGAAGTATACAAAGTTAATAAAACAACTTAGTAAGTAATAGTTATAGATAGACTTAAAATAATAATTGTTTATGGTATTTGACTTAAGTTTAGTAAAAAAATATTTGTTTATCCTTAAAAAGTTTAAGTTTCTCTATGAATAATTTTAAAACTACATAACAGTTAACTTAAAAAAACAATACTGATTATCTCATAAGACAATAAAATTTAATATATTAAAAACATATTACTGATTGAAAATGTAAAGTCAGTAATATATTTAAATAAATATTAGTTATAAATTACTCACATTTTTTAAGCTTAAAAAAATAGAAATATGTAGTCTTTTACCAGTATTAGATACAAAATATTGAAAAAGTGTGAAAGGATTTAACTAAGTAGAAGCGTAAAAAAATGATGAGTAGTTTAAAATGTTCTAGTAGGTTTACAGTATTTTGTAAACTATAGTTCGCATTATAAAAAATGTTTTCTGCGGACCTAGTTATTCAAAGTATTTGTGATCCATAACAAATGCCAGTTTTAAGAAAAAGTTAACAAAAAAAGCAATTACAATTACCAATTATCAGACTAGAATATTGATTTTTTACTACTGTTAAATAATTTTATATGTAATAAGCATAATTTCAGTACGTTTGTGAACAACGCTTGTGTAATATAACATAGTCTCAAAATGTTTCAGTGATTTACTAAAAAATATTTGAAATTTTCAACTTTTTATTTAATAACCTAGTAAGAAGAGTACTTTAGTTGTACATCACTTTATGGTATATGTTTGATCTCGCTTTCCAATTTAAGACACTGCAAAATTATCATTTTAATCATTGAAATCAAACAAATTTATTTATATTGTTCGTAAATCAACATTAGTGTGAGACATCATAGGAATATTTTAAATTGTATAAAATTTAAAACAAAAAGTTTTTTTATTTGCATGTTTAGAATCGTAACTTACTAAAACCAATAAACTATAAGAAAACTGATCTTTGCTTATCAAAAATTATTTAGAAGTCGCAACTGGTCAGAATTCGATCAATACCAGTTTGTAAAATTTTATTAAACGTAAGTTTAAACTTGATTGACGTAATGTTTAAATGCAAATAAAATATGCTCAATAAGTATATAACATCAGAAAATAAAAATTTATTTTGAATGACAATTCTATATCTACTAAAGTTTTGAGAATTTTAGAAACTGCTGTTTTTACTTAACTTTAGGTAGAGGTATGCATTTCATAAGCTGTGTTTTTAGTGTAAACAAAAGAAAACTAGTTTTTATTAATATGTAAGTTTTTTTGTTTTATAATTCAGTAACACACGAAACAAGTATTTCTTTTAATATGTTAAAATTACTAACACAGTAGGGAATGGTGCACAGTTTAAAAAGTATGCACTC
This sequence comes from Thalia democratica, assembly GCF_965202585.1. Taxonomy (NCBI): domain Eukaryota; kingdom Metazoa; phylum Chordata; class Thaliacea; order Salpida; family Salpidae; genus Thalia; species Thalia democratica. The sequence continues at coordinate 34,670 of NW_028140042.1, read as the reverse complement.
GCGTAAAGTACGCACAAGAATAGGCAAATGAATGTGTTCATAAATTTAATTTTAAAAAAATCTAATGAAGTTAAAAGAACTTAAATATGTTTCTTTATACAGTTTATGGCCAAAAAACAAATTTATAAAAATCGAGCAACTCTTTAATAAACTAGAGAAAACAGTATTTTTGATAAAAAATAAGTTGATGCCAGCTGTAATTGAAGTAAAATATATAAAATTTGTTCAAATCTGTAAGATACCTTTTTATTGTTTCAAGGTTCGTAGCCTTATCTATTTTCTTATTATACTTTTATTGTTCCTACTTACTAAACGTCTTTATGGAATTATTTACCTTTGCCTTACATGTAACCGTAAGTGGAAAAATCTTTTCCATAATACAAGTTAGTAGAGGTCATTATCTAGACTTGACATTAACAAATTCAATGATGTTTTTTCTAAGAAGTTAATCTGGTTGTAATTACAATTCAGGTTTCTGTAGGCTACTGGTTCGGGGGATTGACCAAAGTAAATAAGAAACAAATGTCTAATATTTCTTTTTTAAACTCATTCAAGTTGGCTGCCATTAGGCCTAGAATAAATTATGTCCATAATAACTAGTAAACTTTGTTCGTGTGGTAAACTTAAAGTCTTAATGAAATTTAAACTACTTTTGTGTCACCATCTACTTAACGTAGAAGTTTTAAGAAGGTAGCTGCCTCAGATGCCGGAGTCATCATAAAACATTTTACGATATGTGCTTGTTTATATTTGCAAGGAAAGCCTTGCGCTTAACTGACTTAAGACACTAATATAACTTAATTATAAGATATTTCTTACGCTAGTGTAGTTTTACTAATCTCGTGAATTAATAAAGCAGGTTTGTAAAGTGTTAAATAAACTTGTATTACTATTCTATTAGGTTATAAGCGTTTGTTAAACCTTCACTACTGTTTATTGAAATAGGATTATAAAGGTGCTAGACAATTTAAGCTATTGTTTATCGAAGTAGGAATATAATGTTGATAGAATGCTTAAACTACTGGTATAACTAAAAAGTCTATGAGTTTTTCTATTATTACAATAAATCAATGTGCGAAAAAATACACACTGTACTAGAAAAATAATACTAAACAGTATACTTCAGCTCAACAGCCTAAGTTCTGTACAGTCAAGACAATGTTACTAGCGGGAGTAAAAACGTAAATCTTGCGAGAGAAAATAAAATAGCTTAAGTAAAGGTAAAGTAAAAACAAACTAAGCAACATCATGAGTCAAACCTAAGCGAGTCATTGCTTATAAGAAATAACTTGAGGGAAGAGAGTGAAATAAGATGAACTTCTACCGCTAAACGTAGCAGAGCAGTACATATGTATATCATAGTTAGTAAAAATAAATGCAATTAATTGCTTAAATTAAATATTCCAATAATGTTACCAAGTTTGTATGAATTTTTTTGGCTATATATTTCGTGTTTACATAGTCTTAATTAGCTCGAATGTTTTTTGGGGATGCGTTTAAGTTATAAACAAATTTTCAACCTTGTTTTTTTTTCCATATAGAAAGTTTGTTCTTTTCAACAAGCTTTATTTAGTGGTTTAAAGTATATTATAATATTTATAAATAGATTAATCAGCTGTTTTATTTTATGCTATTACTTTAGAAAACTAAATAAAACTTATTTATCAACAAAGTTTTATTATTGAACATAAGCGAAGCAAAACAAACAAAACAAAAATTTGAAACGAAATTCAGTAATAGTTTACAGTTTCTTAAGTTAACTTAAACAAACTTTCTAAATTCATAAACTATGTTGGTATGTTATACATGCGTTCCTATAGTTTCTAACAGTTAGGTGTAGTACTTCACATAATTTGAATTAAACATGTTTTAGTAAAATCACACTGAACGTTTGACCATTTTTTTATCAACATCATATATGTAAACAACTGTTTCTGTGAGACGTTTTCTAGAATTTTGAAATACTAAAATGTTTTTACCAATACTAAATGCATCAAAGTACCAACTCTGTAAAACAGATGAAATATTTGAATTAATTTTTGTGAATTTTCTGGAACAACTTTCAAATACTTCACAACTTGTAGTATATTCTCCACCAATAACAAACATTTTATTACCCATACTAACTGTAGCATGATCAATTCTTTTTTCAATCATATCAGGTAAATAGATCCATTTATTTTCATGATAATCATATGATTCTACTGATTTCAATGGACACCAATTATTATTACCTCCAGTAACAACAATTTTACCTTCAAAAACTGTACAAGTAGCAGAATCTCTTGCTACATTTAAAACTGCTATTTTGTTCCATGTATTACAATTTTTATCAAAGGTATAACATGAACTAAGACTTATAATATAGGTTATGATTTTTCCTCCAATTAAATACAACTTACCCATGAATGAGCCAACACAATAGCAAATCTTAGTTTCATTTTTTATATACTGATGAGTCCATGTTTTATTTTTATGAGAATAATATTCAAGAAATAGAAATGACTCATTTGAAACTTTCAACTAATTCTACACCATTACCAACACCAATTATATCAGACTTGATATTAACTAAACTTAAGTAGAAATTCTGTTCCACCATTGAAGGAAATTTACAAACTTTAAAACTAGGTATTTCCAATTCTAAAACTTCGTTTTTAGTTTTCCCATTTTTGTGTTCAACTCCACAAATCAAAACACTGAAGCCTTCTTGGTTGCAATATCTGTTTTCATACAAAACTTTCGGTACTTGGAACGGAATTGACTTGTTTTTTCATGCATCATATTTTTTTTATGAGATAGGGTAAAGCTAAATATTAGAATTTAAAATTAAACCAAACAAATTATAAAGAAAGTTGTAAGATGTATTAGTTATAACAAAATAAGTTCTTCAAAAAAGGTCATTATAAAAATATGCCTATTTTAAACATCTTAATATTGTAATTAAAAACTATATATATATATATCGATTCTAAATAACAAGTGCTTCATATATTTTAAATAAATTTAGTAAAAGTTCTGTATCTAAACCTTAAAAGCTTTAATTTTATCTCATCATGTTTATTTTAAATTACATTAAAATTTAAATACTATAAAAAAATTATGTTTATTTTACAAAACAATAAAAGGAAATGTATCAACAACAAAATACCAATTGAAAATATCAAAGCATAAATCAGTTTAACTAAAAAATAAAATTAAGTTACTTTTAGTTTGTAAGCACTAAAATTATAATAAACAGACTTTCACAGATATTAGACATAAAAAAATATTCAAGAATTGTAAGTATTGAGGTAAAAACGTTAAACAAACTATGATGTATTAGTTGATGTTATTAAGTACAAATAATTTACTTTTGATAACTTGATTTATTAAAAATATTTCTGTTGATTAGTTTAAAACTTTGTAGTAAGTTCAAAATAGTTTTTCTCTCTAAGTCTTATAAAGTAAACAGTGTTTTGGTCAATAAGCTCATAATTTTAAAAAAGCTATAGATGATAGTTGTTACTTTATTTTTATTTTCACATAGGTTTCCGTCATATTTCAGTACTCTATTGAGTTTCTATTAGTTTAAATAAAGTACGTCACATTTTATAAATCATTTAAACGCAATAAGCTTTGATGCATTAAAATACAAGTAATAAGTTAAGTTAAGTTGAACATTATTTTAGAAAAAATCAGCAATGATTTAGATGCTCGAAACTTGTTTATGAGTATTTTAATAGACATTCAAGCTATAATTACAGACAATCAAAAACTGAGCTACTTTGTTTATTAATGATAAAACATACCTCAAATGTTTTTTTAAATACCAAATACTTATGTTAAAAAGCTAATTTACTAGACAAAGTAGTATTGTTTCTTTTTAGACTAGGTAAAAAAGTTACAACTATCCAAAATTACGTTTAACTGAAATTAGGTAATGCAATTTCGTACAAATTCAATATTTGTTAATCATTTTAAGATCAGACATAATTTCACCAACGATTCTATTTGTTTTTTATTTAAATAAAATATTTTCATAATCAGACTAAAAGTGATCAGACTTAGATGTTTTAGTCTTATAGAACTTTTTAAGTGATGATTGTTTTTTTAAATCAAATTAGTGTTTAAATTAGTTTTGTAACAGCTTATAAATATTAGTAAATTTGTTAGACATAATAATAGCTTTATTAGAATGTACTACATCAAGTATACTACTTTGCATTTTTTTTTGTAACAGCTTAATGTTAGTAAAATTGTTACACATAAATATTTTTTTTGCATATATCTGATGATTATGGACATAAATAGCTGCAAATTAGTAAATTTGTATCAAAAAACTATTTATACATTTATATTGCATTCAATTTACATTTTTTATTTAAATTATTTTTTAAGCTTATGTTTTTAGTATACGCTCACCAAAGGACTTTCTATAAGACAATTAGTTATAGAAGAAAACTCGAGAAAATTTTATATCTTTACCTAGAATATTCTGGTTAACTTTACATTAAAAAACTAAAAAGTTTGTTCTATGGACGTGGTGTACAACAGAACTTTCGGTTATCGAGTTTTACACAACTGAGTTTTCAAAAATTAGGACTTTCCCACAAACTTCCTCACAAAGCTTCTGCTTCCGTTGTAAACTGGAGCTAAACTTTGATAGTAAGAGCAACGTTAACTATTAAGTAATCTATAATCTTTATTTTTTAAAACTGTACAACTCAGATGTACTATTGTTTTTTTAAGGGCCTAGTGTTTATACTTGTGTATTAAATTAAACAACTATACCATGAGTATCAAGTAAGTCTTAAAAATTTTAATTTCAAGATTAAAAGTTTTTAGTATACAAGTTTAAAAATATAAAAGTTAATACAATCCTAAAAATTGACAAAACAGCAACTTGCAGTGAGAACTTTATAAACAGAACTTATGTTTTTTCAATATAATATTTTTAATTTACTTACAATTTTAATTTGTTATTAATGAAAAGGAATTATTTTCCATGCACTTCTAAAGTATTTTACTTCTAATAGTCTAGTACCAAAGCATTAGCTAGTACTTAAAATATTGTAAATAATTAGTAGAGTAATGAAAAATTTTTAAATTAAACTTCAAGCCGTATTAATTTACTAACAAACTTTGAAATTTCATAAACATTCTTTGAAGTAATAAAAATGTAAATAAATTTTGACGGTAACAACAAACGTTACTTTGTTTAGTTTTGTATACGTTTTAGCTTACGTTGATTGGTTGATTGGTTTTCAATTATTTGTGTTGCTAGGTGAGCTTTTATAAATATTAATATCTCGAAGTTAAAATTTTACCAAGTTTAGAAAGTTTTTAAAATATCTGTTTGAGATATTATTTTCCTCAAGTATACATTGCATATTGGTTTTTACTTAAACACTTTATACTTAAACGAAAAATAACATAAACGCAGTTGCCATTTACAAAACCATGATTACAGTATAAATTTTAATAGTTTACAAAAAATATTTTAGATTTTAAATGTACAAAAATATAATTTTATGAGCTGAAACTATCTTTTTTAATAAACGAAGTTTGATAAAAGCTTGATTAAATATTTATCAACCTTTTTTTCAATAAGTAAACAATTATATTTACTTAATAATTTTCGAACCTACAATGAAGCTGAAAATAGATTAAAAAATTCTGTTGACTGACTCTAAGTACCAATAATTAAATATTTCGTTTAAATACTTATAATTTTTCAACAAGTTTGTATTTTTTTAAGTGAAAATATTTGTTTTTGGGGATTGTGTTTTAATTAATATTCTTAAATTTTAGTAGCTTTAAAGTGTTTTGCATTACGCTTGATGTAGGTAAATAAAGACAAAAATAAATTTTCCGAGGTACGTCTTGCCAGGTTGGTACACACTTTTGCACAGTGTTCAAAATGTGTACCTACTAAACAGTTTACTGCATCTTAACTGTCTGTTAAATTACTTATAAATAAATTTTAGTTCTATAAGTCATTGCTGTGTTGTTAAATTGAGTGTTAGACGCAATTTTTAACTTATTACTTGTAAGTCCGAAAATTTAAATCATAGTTTGATGGGTTTAAATAATTTAGATATTAAATGACAAATTGTAAAATTTTTTAGTTAAATTTAATATAAATTTATAAAGGTTTTGGAAAATCCTACAACATGGTAGTAAATTATCTAGATAAAAACTATAGAACCAACTATAAACTACTGTAAACCTACAAGAACATTTTAAACTACTCAACAACATTTTTTACGCTTCTACTTACTTTAATTCTTTCACATTTTTTTAAAATTTAGATATACAATTCGATTTTTAAAGCTTACAAATTATAAGTGATTTATAACTAACATTTTGTTAAAAATATTATTTACTCTACATTTAAGATCAGTTATATGTTTTTAATATATTAAACTTAATTTTTTCTTAGATAAAAAGCGCTGTGTTTTAAAACTTTTCAAGGATAAACAAAATATTTGTTTACCAAAATTAATTCAAATATCAAAAACAGTTATTATTTTAAGTCTATATATTAAAATATGTTTACAATAACTATAGTTACTTCTTTTTACACTAACTTTATTCCTGCAGAATGTCTATGATGCATGAAAAAAGCAAGTCAGTTCCTTTTCAAATATCAATAGTTTTGTAGTAAATAGTTTTGTAGTTGTTGCAGATAATAGTTAGAACTTATTTTGTAGTTGATAATGTAGTTCGTAAAACTTATACATTTATAGTTTTAAGGTAATGTGTTTTGTTTAACTATTTTTTCTGTTTTTAGGCTTATACTATTTCTTTCAAAATGTCAAAGATGCATGAGAAAATGAAGTCAATTTCTATTCAAGTACCAAAAGCTTTATATGAAAGCAGATATTGTTACCAAAAAGGCTTCGGTATTTTGAATTGTGGAGGCAAACACAAAGTTAATTAAATTACAAAAACAATGTTTTAGAATTGGAAATAGCTTGTTTTAAATGAACAAATTTCTTTCAATGGTAGAATCGCATTGCTACTTAAGTTTAGTTAATAACAAGTTTAATAAACTTGCTAATGATGATAGCGTAGAATTAAATGAAAGACTAGATAAGTCAGTTGTATTTGTTGAAATCTATTCTGAAAAACTAAAACTTGGACCATCAATATATGCGAATGAAAGAACGGTCTTGTTATTGTGTTAATTTATTCTTGAGTATATTGTATTTGATTGGACTAAAAGCTTTGATAAAAGTATAAGTTCGTGTTATACCTATGATATCAATAGTTATACATTTAAAGAAATTGCTGATCTGAATTTAGCTAGAGATCATGCGGAATGTACAATTTTTGAAGGTAAAATTACTAAAGGTAGTAATAGTTGGTGTCTATTGAAATTATTACAAGCATTTAATTATTATGTAAACAAATGGAACTATTTACCTGGGCAACAGGTCACTTTTGCACGAGCGTCATTTTTGCACGAGCATCACTTTTGCACGAGGGGTAAACTCCTTTTTTGGTTTTTGACCTTACTTTATATATTTTTTACTAAGCTACAAGATGCTTATTACAGATTTTAAAAATTCAATAAATTTTTTAGATATAGCCGGTCAAAGTCGGAGGCAACAATAGGATCCTTATGGGAGGCACAAATTAAAACGGCAAATAACTAGAAATCACTAAAAATCTATCTCCTCCTACGATTTTTTAGATAACTACCTCAAATTTTCAGGAAATGTTTCTTTAAAAATTTTAAAAAGTTCTGTCGGAAGGAATTTTAAAAAAGTTAAAAAATAAAATTTTTATATAAAAAATTAACAAAAAAACTTTTACTGTTTAAGATTTTAAATCTTTAAATTTTTGCCTTCAATATAGGTATATTATAAAATTTTAGTTTCCAGTTTCTTTTTATGTTACAGTCTTGGTAGTAGCTAAAAAACTTTTAATTGGCCTGCATGCAAAATTGATTTTCTGTGCGAAAATGTCATCGTGCTAAGATGTCGCTGTGCAAAATTTCATCGTAAAAATGTGACGTTGTGCAACAATTCTGCCGTAAAAATTGTCATCGTAAAAAATGTCGCCGTGCAAAAGTGTATCCTCGTACAAAGGTGACGCCGTGCAAAAGTGTTCCCTCGTGCTAAAGTGACGCTCGTTCAAAAGAGTCGCCGTTCAAAAGTGTCCGCTCGTGCAAAAGTGACGCTCTTGCAAAAGTGAAAACAACCCTTTTATGGGCTGATATGATTAAAAAAAGAAGTTATTACGCTGCAGTTAGCATGGGTAATAAAAATGTTTGTTATTTGTGGAAAATTTACATACAAGTTGGAAGTATTTGATAGTTATTTAAAAAAGTTCAAAAAAATTAATTCGAAAATTAAATTTTCTGATTTGGAAATATGCTACTTTTCTGCATTTAGCATTGAAAATATCATTGTGGTATTTTAAAATTTTACAAGATATCTGACAGAAAAATTGTTTCATTGTACAATCTTAATGAAGAAAAATGGTAAAATGTTCAGTGTAATTTTAATAAGAACAGGTTTGATTCAAACATTTTTTTAAGTACCCTACCTAATTTTCAGAAACTAAAGAAAAACGTTTAATAAAAAGGTATATTACCATTGTTTTTATTGTTTAAGTAACACTTTAACTTAATTTTATGACTATTTTTTAAAATTTAGCTTAGACTACTTTTTATCCCTTATTTTCAGAAAAAGACTACCTTTTTTGAATTTACTTTGTTATAGCATATACTTAAAAAGTTTTTAGTAGATATAAATGTTTTAGTTTGTTGTTTAAAACTAGTTATTGTTTAATTTAAGCAAGTTAGTTTATATAGCTAACATGAGCGTATCAGATTAATGTTTTATGTTTAAATTTATTAAAAGCTTGTTTAGTGTTAAGTAAAAATCAATTTATATGAAGTTCGATATTAAAAATAAACTATTTATAAAACAATAACAGAAATTTATTGATATTGTTCAACCGTGTTTTATAAAAGTAAAAAAGAACCGTTTTATCTACTCAAACGTGAAATAATTAACTAGTTTTACATTAAGTTTTACTTTTAACAAACAATTGAGTACAACTCAAAGAGTTTAAAATGGTCTACCGGATCCGAATCCGAGTCTTATTTCGAAATTAGGATTAATTAATAAACTATAAGTAAACTATCGTTGCATTTAAAGATCTTATTTAAAAGTTACAACTAGTCAAAATTTCACCCATAACAGTTTGTTAAGTTTTAGTAAAATCAAATTTAATAACTTTACTATTTAAATAAACTTTAGTTTTTCACAATATTTAACTACAATTAAAGTATACTTGTTAAGCATAATCAATTAATTCATTCTATTAATATTTATCATCTACTTAAGCATAAAAATAAAAGTTTAGCAACTGTTTGGTTACTCAACTTAAGGTAGAGGCATGCATTTCATAAGCTCTAAAGATATGTATTTTAAAAGTTGAAAAGCTTTATACTTTTGCTTTAATCAGAAAATACCATTTGTTTTATTAATTTATTAATTCAGTAAAACACAAAAAACAAATTCTCTTTTACAACTAAAAATTGCTATTACAGCAGGGACATCAACAAATTACGCATTTTAAAAGGTACGCACCCGCATAAAGTACGCGCTAAATCTGGGATTTATCATAAACAACTAAAAACACATAGCTATCAGCTTACTAAATACATACATCTCTTCCTAAAGTTGCTAAATTTTTATTTTCTAAACTTCAGTAGATTTATAAATGTAATTATTTTTGGATTTTATATGCTTAAACATCACACTTAATTTGCAGCTAAACATTACGTCAATCATAGTTTAAAACTTATGTCAAATATCATTACAAACTGATATTGGCGAAATTCCAACCAATTTGAATCTAAATAAATTCTTCATGATCATCGATAGTTTGCTTAAAGTTAGTTAATTTTAATAAGTTACGATTCAGAACTTGCCAAACAACTTTTTTTATGTTTGAACTTTCATAAAAATTAAAAATACTGATGACATCTCACACTTTTGTTGGTTTACAAACTATAGTATATAAATTTGTGTCTTATAATGTTTCAATGATAGCTTGCTGTTAAGCATGACAAGCCTTTTAAAATAATAATTTAAAACTATAGTCCTATTTTCACTATACCTTTGTAGAATAAAGTTTAAAGCTCGAAAATAGCTATCTTAAACTGAAATGTTCTGAGGCTATAAAATATTTTACACAAACGCTTTTCACAAAAAAAAAGAAATTATGCTTAATCCATATTTCATTATAGTAAAAATAATCATTATTCTGGATTGGTAATTAGTACTTGACTTGCTTTCATTTATTTTTAAGTAATTTTTTTTTATTATAACTGATATTTACTATTAGTCACAAATGTTATTTTGATAAACTCGATCCACAGAAAACTTTTTTTTTAATGAGGCCTTCGAGGAACTATTTTCTCGAAAATAGGGTGACAAACCCTTGTTTAAATTCATGATAACTAATTTATACATATCATTTAAAAAAATTGGTAAAATCTAATTTTTAGCTAATATAACATCTAATTCCACTTATAAAATTTGATTATGTAAAATTGAAAGTATTAAGACAATATCTATTTTTTAGAACTAGTCATTAGACGTTTACAGTGTAAACAAAACAAACTAAGAATTTTTAAGAAAAGTGAACAAAATCTCACTGTTAAAATACCTGTAAGACTTGGTCAAAAATAAACATTTAAAACTCACTATTTATTAGTTTTAAAACTTAAGAAGTAATCAGCCAATTAGTTATGAGAGTTTTTGAAACCAATTCTTTCGTTTTATTTTTTTTTTAATACTATTAAAATGAAAACATAGAAGTTATAGTTATAAAAATACTAAAATTTTAACAACAAAAATTTGGAAAACTTGATACTTTCAATATAATGCTTTAGTTCTATATATTGAAAAACGTATAAAATTTAAATAGTCGTTTATTAAAAACTTTTTTGAACTTTACTTAAATTTGAACAAAGTTTTTTTTACTATCTGCAGAAGCAAATAGTTAAAAAAGTCTCGGCGTTTAATCTTTTGTAACTTACGATTTCATTTTTGTACATAACTTCAAGTAAAAATTATCAAATAAAAGTGTCTTAAATCATTTCTAATGTATTTGTATACAAAACACTCTAACATAAAAAGAAAAAATACATAGTTTACTCTAATAATTCTCTTATGTATGAAGTTTATTTTATGATACATAATACTAACATATTCTTAATTATGTTGTTGTATAGAATGCTTTTATTTCAAATAATTGTTGAGGAGTTTTAAGTTATAAGGCAATTTTCCAATTTAATTTTTTGCTTTATAAAACGTTCATTCTTTGCACCAAACTTCATTTGGTTATATAGAAAATATTCTAGGTTAGTCGAAAAATGTAGTATTTCTATAATGTTCAATAATTATTTAACTTATTAAATAACCTATTTTATTTAATACTATTCTTCACAAAACAAAGCACAGCTTATTGAAACAATATTTTTATATTAAACTTAAGCGAATCAAAGCAACCATAAAAAAATTTAAAACGAAACTTGAAAACAGGTTACGGTTTCAAAAATGAACTGAAACGGAGATAGGAAGATTTAATAAATTTACTTAGTTTTTATTATACACGCATTTCTTTAGTTTTTGAAAAAAAGGTGTAATACTTAACAAATCTTGAATCAAATTTTGTTTTTAGTAAATCACACTTAACATTTAACCATTCTTTTTGTATCAACATCATATAAGTAGACGATTGTTTCTGTAACAGTTTCTTGAAAATTTTGAAACAATAAAATATTATTGCCGAAGCTATATGCATAAAAAAGCCATTCTTTTATGTCGGAATCTTGAATTTCTGAACTAATTTTAGTAAATTTTCTGGAACAACTATCAAATACTTCACAATTTGTAGTAAAATCTTCACCAATAACAGACATTTTATTACCCATACTAACTGCAGCATGATCAATTCTTTTTTCAATCATATCAGGTAAATAAGTCCATTTGTTTTCATGATAATCATATGCTTCTACTGATTTTAATACAGCCCAATTATTTTTACCTCCAGTAACAACGATTTTACCTTTAAAAACTGTACAAGTAGCCGAATCTCTTGCTACATTTGAATCTTCTATTTTGTTCAGTATTTTACTATTGATGTCGTAAGTATAACACGAACTAAAACTTTTACTATTCTTTACAATCAATCCCTTAATTAGATATAATTTACTCATGAAAGAACTAACACAATAACAAGACCGGTTTTTCATTACTACATTTTGATGAGTCCAAGTTTTATTTTTCTCAGAATAAGTTTCAACAGATACAACTGACTCATCATCTAAGTTTTCATTTAGTTCTTCTCTCTTACCAATAGCAATTATATCAGACTTGATATTGACTAAATCTAAGCAGAAATACGTTTTTACCATTGAAGGAAACTTGTTCACTTTAAATCTAGGTGTTTTCAGTTCTAAAACTTCGTTTGTAAATTTTTCATTTCTTTCTTTTCCTCCACAAGTCAAAATACTGAAGCATTCTTGGTTACAATATCTGTTTTCATACAAAACTTCTGGTACATGAAAAGGAATTGACTTTTTATTTTCACACATCATAGACATTTTGCAAGAGAAGAATTGAGTCTAAAAACATATACTAAAATAAAACTTGTTTCATTTTTAACTAAAGCATTAGACATGATAGTAAAAATTATGGTTAGTTAATTTTTCAAACAAGCATTTCTTATAGTAATACGCAAGTTTAAAAAAAAATGTAGTAAGGGAAAATTAAATATCTAATTTTATAATAAACATTTTTATGTATGTTTAAACTAGTATAAACAAATTAAATTATCTCTAATATTTCTGAATTTAATAAATAAAATGAGGACTTTGAAAAAAGTGCTGTTTATCTTAAAGAAAACAAAAGAATAGGTTTTAATTACACAACATTCATTATAAATACAAGTTAAACTGCTTAGTTGAATAAATAATAAGTAAAGTTTAATCTTCACTTAAAACCTTAACATTCAATTATAAAGACTTTAACCAGTTTAAGATATTTGAAAAAAAATCTATTTATAAGTATGAGATATTTAAGTGTTTATAAAGGTAAAATTTATTAATACAAAAAAATGTTTTTTAAATTTGTTAAAAATCAATAATCATTTATTTTTTTAGTTTGGTGCATTTGAAACATTTTCTTTTGAATAAACGAAATTATTTACTTAAGTTAGCATTAGTGGAAAATCTATGAATAGTAGTTGCTTCTATATAGTAGTTATATAGGTTATTTTGTTTTAACTATTTCTAAATAAAAAATATCACTTTTTAATATTTAATAACTAAATCATTCAAATTAATTGAATTAAGATTTTTTAATTAAATGTGATAGATTAAATATTAAGTTTGTTACTGTTTAAAAATTACAATAATGATTTGTAGCCTTATTCCAACTTATTTGCAAGTACTTGAGTGAACATTCAAAAGTGTTTCTATAAAGTAAATAACTAACTAAAACATTTCTTTAAATCAAGCTTATCGGCTTACTAATGATAAAAATAACATGCTATGATATATTTAAAACATTAGATACTTGTCTTTTAAGGGTTTTTATAGACAAACAAATGTGCAATTTGGTTATAAAAACAAAAGAAAGAAAGAAGAAAAATGTGAGCGCTCACAACTATGGTCGATGGACTGGTGGGGAGAAAAAATTTTCGGTCGTCGAGTCTCACACCAAATATTTTGTAAATAACTTTGTGAGTTATATTTAGAATTTTGATATAATATCGACATAAATATTTTTTTTAGTTAAATTAAGAAATTAATTCTAAAAGAAGAAAATTATGGTATGCACTCTTTTTTAAACCAATTACTGCCAACAGTAACTAAAAAAACCGGGTTGCTCGATGGCACAAATTGCACGAAGATACGTTTGCACGACACTTTTGCACGGGTTGAACTTTTTTTTCATAACTTTATTTATTTTTTTTGCAATTTAGATTTTTTTTATCACTGTTCCATTTAACCCCTTACCTTTTGTCGGTAGCTTTTTTTCTCTTTATAATTAATTCATTATTTATTTGTGTTTGTTTCTATAATGAATTTCGTTAGCTATTGTTACTTTTTATTTTTACTACCACTGTTACTTTTAACCTATAGCCTCAGTAAAAAAACTTGTATTTTGGCTTTTTAATTAATTTATCTATAAGTTTTTTTTTTTTTTTTTTTACTTTCGTGTAGAAATGACTCTCCGTGCTGATTTGTAATTCTTGCACAATTGATTCATGGTGCAAAACAGTATTCGTGCAATTTTGTGCCTTTGTGAAAAATTGTCTTCGTTCAATTTTGTCTTCGTGCAAATTTGACAAGTTTCCATTAAAACCATAGTCTACAACAGGCACCGCACCGTCTGCTTCCAAAGATTTCAATTTCTATGATCATGTATGCTTACAATTTTCTTGTTTTCATCTCTAATAAATTAAGTCTATGCATTGCAGAGGACCAAATTGCGTTTAACTGGAATAAAAGAATGAAGTTTTGTATAACAAAAAATGAAGTTTTGTATAACTTAATCTTTTTAACTATAAAACTTTGTTTTATTAATGGCTTTATGTAGTATATTTCAAAAGTATATATGTTTGACTTTTAGGAAGTATATTTATAAAACTTTATTACTGTGTCTTTTTATAAACTAGTAAGCTAGTAAAAACAAATCTACATTTTTAAAAATTTGATTACTTAATTTTGTAACAAAAAAAAACTACAATTATTTTTTTTTTAAGCATAAAACACTTATTTTGAAAAGTTGATTGAACTAAACAAACTGATAAGGTTTTATCTACTTAAGCTGTGTCAATGCAGCGCAATAGACCAAAATTGAATTTCACTAGAATAAGTGATTCAAGTTTTGTATAGAATCTAAATCTGTAAATCTTATTAACATTCAGACTTGTTTCCACCCATTGTTTTTTTAGTTTATATTGTAAAAAAATTAATTTCCTACCTATCGGATTTGATATTTAGTAATTTTCTAAAATAATTTTGTTGTGTATTTTAAAACTAAATGTAAGATTATTTAATTTTAACTAACTTAATAGCTTATAAATGCTAAGTAAGATTGTGAAAAAAAAATGTTAAAGATAGTTCAATGAAATTTAAATTTTAAGTTTAATAATTATAAAACTAGGAACTATCAATTCTATAGCTTTGTTTGTAATTTTTCCACTTTTTTCTTTTCCCCCAAAAATCAAAATACTGAAGCCTTCTTGGTTACAATATCTATTTTCATACAAAACCTTTGGTACTTGAAAAGGAATGGACTTGTTTTTTTCTTGAATCATGGACATTTAGCGTGAGGTAATATAAAGCTAAAATTAGAAATTAAAATAAAACTAGACACATTGAGAACTTAACTATAAAATGTATCAGTTTAAATAGCAAATATTCTCAAAAATACAACTTGAAATTAGTAATAATTTATTAGTTTTGGTTTTTTTTAATAAAACTTTTATATATTTGAACTCGCAAAACAGTTGTTTTGTTTAAATCTTAAAAAATACTTTCTTTTCTATATCCATTTAAGGTTATACAGAAAACACATAAACTTGAAAAAAACAGTACTATTTTTCTTTGGTAGAATAAACGTAAAATACACTACACAAATTTAATGTTATATAAATACTTAGTTAAACAACATTTATAAGTTACTCTTATGTTTTAGCTATACTAGTCTAAACAAATAGACTTATTCTAACATAAGATATAACATTAAAATAGTTACAACTTGTGAATAATTAAGTAAGTAAAATAAAACTTCCTTAAACAAAAAAAGCATTTAGCTGATTTAATTGGAAAAAGATTTCCATTTTGTGTAAAAATGCAGTAAATCGAAAACTTGAGATTTCTGGTAATTTATATTAATTATAAGCTATGAATAAGATATATAAAAAAATTTACTAATATGTTGCAGCTGATTTCTAAAATTTCTATTTACTTTAATTAAAAATCAGTATCACTTTTTGATATCTATATCATTTAAATGTATCGTAACATGGCTGTATTTTTTATTTATTTAAGTAGAAAATTTAAGTTATGTTATTAAATAAAAACACTCAAAAGTTTATTGTTGAATATTCAATTAATATTATTTTCGCTCTAAGTTTCACTTTACAAAAACGCTTTTTCTATAAAAAGTGTTAAAATTATTGCTGAATACTTATTGTTAACTCAAAATCAATAAAATATGTAATACTTAAAAAACTATTTATTTGTTTAGAAGAAATTGCTTTACGATCTAATAAACTTTAGTAGTTTCGTCTAAAAGTAATTGAATCCCGATTAAAGTTTTCTAAAATGTTTTGATATTCACAGTTATTTGTAAATTAACAACTTTGTTAAAATTCATAATTACGATATAAAACTAATTTTTATACTTAGTTGACTGAACGAAAAACCCAGAAGAATTGTTTATAACTTCACTATTAATGGTATTGAATATTAAGTCGAAATAATCAGCTCATTTAAAATTTTGCTATGTTATAACACTAATTAGGTTTTATCAAACCAATATTTTTTCATATTTTCTAAGGTATATGTCTGAATTGATAATATAAAAAATATATAAACATAGCAATAAATTCAATAAGTTTACATTTAAAGAACACGTCTATAAAGAATACGTTCTACTAATTTTATTATATAGAAATTGAAAAAAGCTCATCTAAAAAAAATAAGCATAACATTGTTATTTTAGTTTTGTAAGAATCAACTAAATCAAAAGTTTTTATTTTTCATTTATGCCTTTTTACACATTCTTATAAGGGTAACTAAACTAAGTACCTAAAAAACTGCAAAAATACTTAATTTTGTAACAAAAAACTGATTTATATAGATAATTTATCTAATGCATAGATTGATACAATTCAAAGTAACTTTATCATTTTACGTAGTATTTTAATTTAAGTTTTTAGTCTAACCTCATCATAATATTTGCTGTATGATCACTAATGCAAAAAATAATTTTTTTTTGCAGTTTTTAGATGTGGGTAAAAAGTTTCTTGAACAAAAAAATTGCTCAAAATGTCTGGTTCAAGCATCTGGTAAAAATAAAACTTTTCGGTTATCGACTTATACACCACTATATTTTTACCCTGTTTCACAAGTATTCTCACGAAGCTTCTACTTTTTTTTTGCAAAATAATCAACTGAAACTTTACTCTGATCTTAATAGCAACTATTAAATAGTTTGAAATCGAAATTAATAAGATGTTAATCTCCTTAGTATACTACCAACAGTTATTATAAACATTTTTCAAACACACTTAGTTTTTAAACTTCTGTATTAATATAAAAACTAAGTTTGTAGTAAGTGTAAACATTTTGAAATATGAAAATTTGAAATAAATTAAAACAAAATACTAATTTGAATTTAGAACTTTTAAAACATAACTTACATAAACTTTTATTTACTAGTTTAAACATTTTAAGTTTATATTTCTTAATAATAATAAAGTTTATTTAAAAAGTTTATTAAAATAAATAAAATTGTAAAAAAATTTGTTTGATTTTTGTTATTTAAATTATGATACTATGAATTATTTTTTTTTTAACCAGTAAAAAAAAGATTCGTTATTTGTTTATTTTTGTATTCAAGTAGGTTAAATAGGTAAAAGTTATTTAAATTATTAGCTTAATAAGTACGTAAAGTTTATTTATACCAAAACTAAAGTATATAATAGCAAGTTTTACGTATTAATTTATTTTGCTAATTGAGAGTGGTATACTATCAAAATCCACCCGATCAAAATCCAATCGTTTAAAATCCACCCGATCAACATCCACCCGCGATCAAAATCCATCCGATTTTTATTACTTTTTTTATTATACGTTTTTTTAATTTATAAATTTAATTTAAACATTTATTGAACTTTTTAAATTTATTTTTCACTTATTTTTCACTATCACCACTACCCCTAACCCTTATTTGTGGTTCTCGAATTTGACTGGGTGGATTATGATAGGGTATATTTTGAACGCGGGTGGATTTTGATCGCAGATAGATTTTGATCGCGGATGGATATTGATCGCAAATGGATTTTAATCGCGGATGGATTTTGATCTTGGATGGTTTTGAACGTAGCCCCTTAAGAGTATACCTTTCGATAATGCTTAACTGGTAGAAATTTTCAACTATTATACTATAGTAGTTAAAAAAGAATCTATGGTAAATAGTGGTGATTCGTTTTGAAACAAGGTATTTTACAATTGAGATTTTGTTTGAGTTTAAATTAGTTTTTAAAATATGTTTAAATTGAAAAAACTAAAATTAAAAACCGAAAAAACATTTAAAGACCGAATGTGTGTATGTAAACAAATGTATGTAAAAAACTACTGTTTGAGTCTTCTACAACATACTCATATTGAAAATATCTTTCGTTTATTAAATAAACATTATCAATCCAATTCAAATAGATTTATACATTTTAGTGTTTTGTAAAAGACGAAAACAGTGGTTTGGCAGATAGTTAAAATGTTAACAATTCTACTTTTTATGAGTTTAACTGTGATTTTTTTATACTTATTATTTTATACTTATTATTTAATAGAAGTTTTGGTCGGTTTACAAAATTAACAGCACATAAAGAACCATAGGGGGTGTGAAGCAACATAAATTTATTTGTATACAATTATGACTCATACTTCGACACTCAATTAATTTTGTTAAGTATTATGATAACTGCATACTGTCATATTAATTTCGATAACATTAAAGGAAGTTTAAATTACTCTGTTCCCGCTCGGACGTTATCACGCGTAATCTAAGATACTTATTAGCTAGCTACGTCCCTAGTTCATATTAATTATTAGTAAATTCACATTTCGTTATCAATCAGTAGTATTTAATTAGGCTTTTAATATTTAGATTAATATAAACGTAAAACAATTTTTATAACACGGCAATTTCTGTATGAAACCAAAGGTATTTTTGAGAAAATTACTTTCTTTAATGATTAAACGTAACAAATGTTTAAAAATTTTCAAATATATAAAACACTTTTTTAATAATCAGTAGCTGTTTTTTTTTTTAGCTTGGAAAATTTTATAAATAATAGCTTTTTTTATAATTTTGTTCTTTGTGTGTCTGGTGTTATTTTAACTCTTTTTTAGACAACTTTTTTTTGTTATTTACAAAAATGAAAAAACAACAAACCAAGTTTTAGAATTGAAAATACGTAGTTTTAAAGTAAATAAATTTCCATCAATGGTGGAACCTCATTGCTACTTAGATTTATTTAATATCAAGTCTGATATACTTGCTATTAGTAATAGAGTAAAATAAAATGAAAATTTTGATAAGTCAGTTGTATCTGTTGAAATTTATTATGAAAAAACTAAAACTTGGAATCATCAATATATGCAAATGAAAGAATATTCTTGTTATTGTGTTAGTTCATTCTCGAGTAGACTATATTTAACTGTAGGGGGGACTAAAATCATTGATAAAAGTCTTAGCTCGTGTTACACTTACGACATTAGTAGTAATACATGGAAAAATAAAGCGAATTTAAATGTAGCAAGAGATTATGTACATTTTATAAAGGTAACATTGTTTTTACTAAATTTTTAGATAATTGGTCTCAATTAAAATCAGTTGAAGCAGATGATTATCATGAAAACAAATGGACTTGTATACCTGATATAACTCAAAAAAGAATTGATCAGCAGTAAGTATGGGTAATAAATTGTTTATAATTAGTAGAAAGCAAATTATAAATTGTGAAGTTTTTGATTTTTATTCAAGAAAATTCACAGAAATTAGCTCAGAAATTAAATTTTCTTATTAAGAAAGAATGTACTTTTATGCATTTTGCATTGCCAATAATATTGTGGTATTTTAAAATTTTAGATAAACTTTCACAGAAACAGAATTACATATACGATGTTCATATAGAAAAAAGATTGGAGATTCAGTGTGATTTTACTAAATACATATTTTATTTATACTATGTTAAGTATTGTACTTAACTGTCAGAAATTATGGGGAAACGTGTAAAATAGTTTCAAAAAAAAAAGCTAGAATTTTATATTATTTTGTTAAAGTTATACTTTTACGTTTTCATAACTCTTTTCAGTTTTTCGTTTGAGATCATTTTTTTTTCTTTTTTTTTTTCTGAAACTACTTTTTTAACAACCAAGTTCTATTTTTTTCTTATAATGTAGCATATATATTATAAAATTAAAATAGGAGCTGTTACCTCGTTCATTTAGTATTTAAATAGTGCTATTCTATAGATATGAAACAAATTGTCTAAAGGAGTCTGCTTTTTTTTATTTAGAATTTGGTCAGCTTTAAATAGACAAAGAAATTAAAAAAATGTCTTAGCTCTTTTGAAAACAAAACAAAATAGTTTATAATTTTTTTCTTTATTTTGAAACCATTTTCAATATTATTTAAATTAATTCTATTTGAAAATAAATTGAAACTTTTTAATTTGTTAAACTTCTTCGTGGTTAAAACCAATAAATTACTAAATATTATATGCACATAATTATTAAAAGTTAATAAATAAATAGCTTTGAATTAAACTGTTGAACTTTAGTTTATTTATATTTAAAGAAAATTTTTCCGCAAAATTAGTTAAGTTTTATTTTATTACTTCAACTTAACAAACAAACTTAATAAAACGATTATACATACTTATATAATATTAAAAAAATAAGTTCTATTAAACTTGTTCACTTAGTTTACATATTTATACATGATTAGTATGTTTGTACATAATATAGGTACTATAAGTTCATTATAAGTTGAAAAAGATATGAAGTCTTAAAACTGTAAATAAAATAAATTAACAATAAATGATTAACAGTATACTTAATATTATGTTAACTGTAGATGAAATCGTATGTTTAATAAAACTTTACAAACTGTTATTGGTAAAGTTCTGATAAGTATAGATTTTTAATTAACTTCTTTATGAGCAACAACAGTTTACTTATAGTTTATTGGTTTCAACAAGTTACAATTAAAAACTTACAAAAACCTTTTTTTGTTTAAAACTTTATGAAAATTTAAAAATCCTAATGACGTCACACTTAATTTGATCTACGAACATTGCATGATTTAATGTTTTCATCAAAGCTTGCAGTCTCCTCATATGTAAGGCATGAAATATACAAAAAAGTGATGTACAACTACAGTTCTATTCATACTATGTTTTGAAATAAAAAAATTAAAAGTTAAAAACAATTGTTTTAAACTGATATATTTTGAGGCTATGAGTTATATTACACAAGCGTTATTCACAAACAAATTGAAATTATGCTTATTACATATTTCATTGGTAGCTGTAAAATTTGAGCGAGCGTACAAGATTACACGAGTGTACAAAATCGCACGAAGATACTTTCACACGAGGGGATAAAGTTGCACGAAGATACTTTCACACGAGGGGATAAAGTTGCACGAAGAAATTTTTGCGCCGTTTGAATTTCAGTTTACTTATTTTTAAACTTTTTATTTTATTGTTATTATTTTTTTATCAACTTGTTATTTAATTATTTTTTTACTTTCACTGTTACAACTAACC
Organism: Thalia democratica; assembly: GCF_965202585.1. Taxonomy (NCBI): domain Eukaryota; kingdom Metazoa; phylum Chordata; class Thaliacea; order Salpida; family Salpidae; genus Thalia; species Thalia democratica. The sequence continues at coordinate 13,082 of NW_028140042.1, read as the reverse complement.
TTTACCCTCGATCGGTATTTTACTTATTTTTTTAGTTCTGTTTTTTTTTTAATTTTAGTTTTTTTCTTATTCTTAAATTTAAATTAAAAAAAAAAATTATTATCACTGTTACCACTTACCTTTACCCTCTGTCGGTAGCTTTTTTAATTTTTTTTTTTGTATCAAAGTTTATTTTTAGTTAGTATTTATTAACTATTACTTTTACCCCTAACCCTTACTATCGATCAATTAACTTTTTTTTTTAATTATCTTTTATTTTGTTTTTCTACTGTTTTTGTTTTCTTTTATTTTAAAATAAAAACAAACTAAGCAAAACCAAAAGTCAAACTTGAGTTGAATGATTTTATGAAATTATTTGAGAAAAGATAATGAGAGAAAACTAATTTCTAACGCTAACCGTAGCAGAGCGGTACAATTGTAAAACATAGTTATTAAAAATAATTGCAATTTACTTGCTTAAATTAAAAATTTCAATTATGTTAATAACTATGATATACATTTGTACTGCTCTGCTACGGTTAGCGGTAGAAATATAGAAACATTTAGCTTTATTAGCTCTTATGTTTTTTTGTGGGATGCGTCTAATTGAATTATTACTTAAAATCAACTTTCAATTTTAATCTTGCTGTATAAAAATTTCTTTCTTGTCAACAAACTTTTTTAGGTTTTACATAATATACTTTATGTTCAGTCAAAAATTGTTTACTTATATTAAAAAAGATTAGTTAGCTGTGATGTTTTATGGTTTTCTTAAAAAAACAAAACAAAACTTACTTATCAACGAATTTTTTTATATTGAACATAGGCGAAGGAAAGCAACCAAAAAATAAATTGAAAAAAAAACAATTTTTTAAAATTACAGTTTCAAAAGATAACTCAAACAAAATTTTTAAAATCATTAACTCTCTTTGTTTCTGTTATACATGCGTTCTTATAGTTTCTAAAAACTAGGTGAAGTACTTCACATAATTTGATTCAAACATGATTTTAGTAAAATCACAATGTACGTTTGACCAATTTTCTTTATCAACATTGTATATGTAAACAACTGTTTCTATGAAAGTTTTTATAAAATCTTGAATTACTACAATATCATTGCCAATGCTGAATGCAAAAAAGCATTATATATCTAAACCAAAAGCTTTTATTTCTGAATTAATTTTTGTAAACTCTCTTGAACAACTTTCAAATACTTCACAACTTTTACTTTTGTATCCACCAATAACAAATATTTTATTACGCATACTAACTGTAGCATGATTATATCTTTCATCAATCATATCTGGTAAATAAGACCATTTGTCTTCATAATAATTGTATTCTTCTACTGATTTCAATTTTCCTAGAGAAAAGTTGTAACCTCCAGTAACAACGATTTTACCTTCAAAAACTGTACAAGCAGTAAAACCTCTTGCTACATTCAAATTCGCTATTTTATTCCATATTTTACTATTCATATCATAAGTGTCACACGAACTAACATATTTATCTTTATTTTGATTATATCCTCCAATTAAATACAGTTAACTCATGAATAAAGTAATATAATAAGAATTCCTTTTTTTTATTTTCACATACTGATGAGTCCAATTTTTGGTTATTTGGGAAAAAATTTCAACAGATACATCTGACTTATCTGATTTTTTTTTGAATCTGCAGTATTACTAACAGCAAATATATCAGATTTGATATTAACTAAATCTAAGAACTTATGCGGTTCTGCCAATGATGAAAATTTATTGACTTTTAAACTAGGTATTTCCAATTCTAGAACTTTGTTTGTGTAAATTCCGTTTCTATCTTTACCTCCACAAACCAATATACTGAAGCCTTGTTGGTTACAATATCTGTTTTCATACAAAACTTTTGTTAATTGAAAAGGAGTTGACTTGCTTTCTTTACGCATAATAGATATTTTGCTGTGATAAAGTTGTTCTAAAAAAACTAACGGTTAAAAAACTATAAACCAAACACATTTTAAACAAGTAAACAAATAAAAACAGTACTGTTTATCAAAAAAAAAATTAAGTATATTAAAAACTATTACTGATTAAAAATTTATATTCAATAATATATTTGAATTAATATTAGTTATAAATCACTCATAATTTGTAAGCTTTAAGAATACAAATATATAGTCTATCAGCAATATTAGATACTAATTATTAAAAAAGTGTGAAAAAATTTTACTAAGTAGAAGCGTAAACAAAATTGTCAAGAAGTTTAAAATGTTCTAGTCTAGTAAGTTTACAGTAGGTTAAAAACTACATTTTGTAACGGTTTGTATTATTATAATATAAGTAGTTTACTACCATGTTGTAAAAGTCTGTAAAAATTTTATTAAATTTCGTTTAAAATTAACTAAAAATCTCACATTTTGTCATTAAATACCTAAATTATTTTAACCCATCAAATTATGACTTATATTTTATTACTTACATGTAACAAGCTAAAATTTGCCTTTAAAACTTTATTTAACAATACAGCAATGATTTACAGGATAAAAATGTATTTATAATAAGTTTAACAGACACTTAATTTACAGTAACCCGCTATGTAGGTACACATTTCGAACACTGTGCAAAAGTGCAAAAACTGGCAAGACGTACCTCGGAAATTTATTTTTGTCTTTGTTTACCTACATTAAGCCTAATGCAAATAATTTAATAGGTACCAAAATTCAAAAATAAGTATTAAAACGAAATCCCCAAAATCAAATACATTTACTTAAAAAACAATCATATTTGTTTAAAGTATAAATTAAATTTTGAGTACTTAAACGTAAATATTTAATTAATGATAATTATAGTCAGCCTACAGAGTTTTTATATTTATCTTCAGTTTTCTTGTAGGTTTAAAAATTAGTTTATAAGTATTATTGTTTACTTATATAAAAAAAAAGTTTGATGAATATTTAATCTAGCTTTTATTAAACTTTCTTTATAAAAAAAGAAAGTTTAAGTTTATAAAATTTTATTTATGTTCATTTATCATTTAGATTTTTTTTATAAACTGTTAACATTTATACTACAATCATGGTGTATGTAAAAGTCAACTGCATTTATATTATTTTTCGTTTATCTGAATTTGCATGACTTTCTAAATAGTATATATTGTTTTAATCTTTGGACTTGAAAATTTATATTTTGCTGTACGTTGTTTTTTCTTAATGTCCATGTTATTATTATTTTAATATTTAGTTTTAATGTTTTTGCAGACTAAAACATCAATAGATACAATAGATCAGGATCATTAAGAACCGCAAACCATGAATCTGACAAAAACAACTTTTGATCACCAAATAAACTTCAATCTTTATCAAACCTTAGTTGTTTTTGTAAAATTATACCTTTAAAGTTATACCTTATAATTTTGTTTTAGTTAGCTTAAGTTAATTTTATAACAAAACTTTAATAATTAACTTAACATCATAAGTTTTAGTTTAGTTACTTTTTTACGTTTAATACTTACTTGACCTTTTTTTTTATTTTTTTTAACCGAAGAAGTGAAAATGTTAAAATAAAAAACAAATATGCAATGCATACTACAAGAAAATAATATCACAAACAGATATCATTTAAACTTTCTAAACTTCGAGAAGTTAATAGTTATAAAGGCTCATTGTGGCACACATATACTTGAAAGCCAATCAACTAATTTATTTTAATGTAAGCTAAAAATTAAATAAACTAAACAAAGTACTGTTGTTGGCACCGTCATGATTAATTTAAAATCTGTTAGTAGATTAATACGGTTTGAAGTTCTATTTAAAATTTTTTTTTACTTTACTTATTATTTGAAATATTTTACGTACTAGCCAATGCTTTGGTACTAGACTATTTGAAGTAAAAAAAACTTTAGAAGCGCACGAAAAGTTATTACTTTTTATCAATACCAAATTACTATTATTATACTAAAAAAACATAAGTTCTGTTTATAAAGTTCTCACTGCGAGTTACTGTTTTGTTTAAGTTTAGAATTGTATTAACTTTATTTTTAGCTTTTATACTTTGAAATTTATTTACTAAAAAATTTTTGAAACTTAAAAGTTCTAAGATATACTAAATGGTCATGGTATAGTTGTTTAATTTAATACTCAAGTGTAAATACTCGGCGCTTAAAAAAACCAATAGTACATCTGAATTGTACAGTTTTAAAAATAAAGATTACAGATGACTTAATAGTTAATGTTGCTCTTACTATCAAAGCTTAGCTGCAGTTTACAATGGAAGCAGAAGCTTTGTGAGGAAGTTTGTGAAACAGGGAAAGGAGGTTTTTGAAAACTCAATTGTGTAAGACTCGATAACCGAAAGTTCTATTGTACACCACGTCTTAGACCAAAATTTTGAGTTTTTCAATAAACAGTTTAACCAGCATCTTCAAGGTAAAGAACAAAAACTTATTGAAAACTTCTTCTATAACTAATAGTCTTACATAAAATACTTAGGTGAGCGAGTATACAATAATTATTCGCATAGTTTTAAAAGAATAAGTTAGTTTTATGATACAAATTATTAAACTTTACAGTCATTCAGGTCCATAATCATGAAATGCAAAAGAAAATTTATCATCTTTTATGAAGTACGTTCTAATAAAGCTGTAGTTATGTCTAACAAATTTGCTAACACTTATAAGCTGTTACAAAATAATTTAAACACCAATTTGATTAAAAAAAAACAATTATCACTAAAAAAGTTTTTATTAAACTAAAACTTAAAAGTCTAATCACTTCTAGTGTAGTATGAAAGTATATTATTTAAATAACAAAAAAAAAAAGAATCGTTGGTGAAATAAAGTTTAATCTTAAAGTAATTAATAAAGTTGTACAAAATTGCATTACCTACTAATAGTTAAATGTAATTTTGATTAGTTGTAACTTTTTTACTTAATCTAAAAAAAGCATTACTCCTTTGTCTGGTAAAAACAACTTTTTAACATAAGTATTTGGTATTTGAAAAAATATATATTTAAGGTATGTTTTATCATTAGTAAACAAAGTACTTTAGCTTATAATTGTATGTAGTTATAGTTTGAATTTTTAAATACTCATAAATAAGTTTCAAGCATCTAAATAATTGCTTTATTTTCAGAATTAATGTTTTACTTAACTTTTAACTGATTACTTGTATTAAAAAACATCATAACTTAGTGCGTCTAAAATATTTAGTTATAAAATTTGACGTACTTTTTTTAAACTTATTATAAACTCAATAGAGTACTATAATATGACAGTAATCTAACTGTAAATAAATACAAAGTAACAACTATCATCTTTAGCTTGTTTTAAAATGATGAGCTTGTTGACCAAAACACCGTTTACTTTAAAAGACTTAGAGAAAAACACTATTTTGAAGTTACTACAAAGTTTTAAACCTAACCAAGTAAAAAAAAATTTAATATATAAACTTATCAAAACTAAATGATTTAAACTTAACAACATCATCTAATACATTACAGTTTGTTTAACGTTTTTACCTAAATACTTACATGTTTTTTGAATATTTTTTTTGATGTCTAATTTCTGTGAAAGTCTGTTTATTTTAATTTTCAATGCTTATTAACTATGAGTAACTTAAGTTTATAGTTAAGTCAAACTAATTTATGACTTATAATTTTAAATTGGTAATTTGCTGTTAATACATTTCCTTGTAATTTTTTGTAAAATAAACAGTAATTTTATATAGTATTTAGATTTTAGTGGAGCTTAAATTAAACATGAGATAAATTAAAGCTTTTAAGGTTTAGATAGAAATTTTTTTTAATTTAATTAAAATATAAAAAGCACCTGTTATTTAGAATCGATATATATAGTTTTTAATTAGAGTATTAAAATTTTTGGAATAGGCATATTTTTGCTATGATTTTTTTTAAAGAACTTTATTTTGTTATAACTAATATATCTTATAATTTTCTTCATAATTTGTTTTGTTTTAATTTAGATTTTTATATTAGATTTACCCTATCTCACACAAAAAAAACTATGATGCATGAAAAAACAAGTCAATTCCTTTCCAAGTACCAAAAGTTTTGTATGAAAACAGATATTTGCAACCAAGAAGGCTTCAGTGTTTTGATTTGTGGAGGTGAAGCCAAAATAAGAAAGTTACAAACGAAGTTTTAGAATTGGAAATACCTAGTCTTAAAGTGAATAAATTTCCTTCAATGGTAAAACCGCATTACTGCTTAAATTTAGTTAATATCAAGTCTGATATAATTGGTGTTGGTAATAGTGTAGAATTAGGTGAAAGTTCAAATAAGTCATTTCTAATTCTTGAAATTTATTCTAATAGAAATAAAACATGGACCCATCAGTATAAAAAACTGAAAAAAAATGTTGCTTTTATGTTGGTTCATTCATGGGTAAGTTGTATTTAATTGGAGGACATATCGAAGACAGTATTAAAAGTCTTAGTTCATGTTATACCTATGATAATAATTGTAATACATGGAACAAAATATCAATTTCAATATGGCAAGAGATTCTGCTAAATGTATAACTTTTGAAGGTAAAATCGTTGTTACTGGAGGTAAAAAAATTGGTGTCCATTGAAATCAGTAGAAGCATATTATTATTATGAAAACAAATGGATATATTTACCTGATATGATTGATGAAAGATTTTATCATGCTGCAGTTAGTATGGTAAGAAAATTTTGTGATAGGTGGAGAATATACTACAAGTTGTGAAGTATTTGATAGTTGTTCCAGAAAATTCACTAAATTAAGTTCAAAAATTTTGTCTGTTTTAGGGAAATGGTACTTTGATGCATTTAGTATTGGTAAAAATATTTAGTATTTCAAAATTTCAGAAAACCTCTCAAAGAAACAGTTGTTTACTTATATGATGTTGAAAAAGAAAAATGGTCAAACGTTCATTGTGATTTAACTAAAAAAATGTTTGAATCATGTTATGTAAAGTTCTACACCTACTGTAAGAAATTATAGAAACGCATGTATAACATAACCAATATAGTTTATGAATTTTGAAATTTTGTATGAGTTAACTTTAGAAACTGTGTATCTTTAAGTTTTGTTTCAAATTTTTGTTTTGATTGCTTTGCTTCGCTTAAGTTCAATAATAAAATTTCGTTGATAAATAAGTTTTATTTACATTTCTAAGGGAAAAAGCATTAAACAAAACAGCTATTTAATCTATTTTAAAATAATTAAATATATTTTAACTAAATTTATAATATGTTTTAAACAACTAAATAAGGCTTGTTGAAAAGAATAAACTTTTTGTTCGGAAAATAATTAAATTCAAAGTTTTATTTTTAACTTTAAGCATCCCACAAAAAACATTCGAGCTAATTAACACTACATAAATATGAAATATATAGCGTAAAATAAATTATACATAATTGGTAAAATTAGTAAAATTATTGAAATTTTAAGTTTAAGCAATTATTTGCAATTATTTTTACTAGCTATAATATATATTTGTATAGCTCTGCAACAGTTAGCGGTAGTATTTAATCTTTTTTCATTTTCTTTTCTCCAATCATTTTTTATAAGCAATGAAATTTCTTGACTTTTTGTTTACACTTGATTTATTTTTACTTTACCTTTGCTTTAGCCGTTTTATTTTATCTCCCCAGCTTTTACGTTTATACTCCTGCTAGTAAAGATGTTTCGATTGTACAGAACTTAAGCTGTTGAGCTGAACTATTTTATTTTGTATTATTTTGATAGTACAGTTTGTATTTTTTCGCACATTTATTCATTGTAAATATACTTTAAACTTATAGACACATTAGTTATACCAGTAGTTTAAGCATTCTGATAACATTATAAACCTACTTCAATAAACAATAGTTTAAACTATCCAACAGATTTATAATCAAATTTGCATATACAGTAGTGAATGTTTAACAAACACTTATAACATATCAGAATAATAATATAAGTTTATTTAATACTTTATAAACCTGCTTTATTAACTAATGAGATTAGTCAAACATTAGTGTGAGAACTATCTTGAAATTACATTATATTAGCGCGTTATGTCAGTTAACCGTCAAGCTTTTGTTGCAAATATAACCAAGCACATATAGTAATATTTTTTATGATGACTCCGGCATCTGAGCAGCTACCTTCGTTAAAATTTCTACGTTAAGTAAGATGGTGACCCAAAATTAGTTTAAAATGTCATTAAGACTTTAAGTTTAGTACACGAACAAATTTTACTTATTATTATGGACATAATTTGTTCTAGGCCTAATAGCAGTTAATTTGCTAGGGACTGGAATTAGTTAAAAAAAGACAAGTATAAGACATTTGTATCTTATTTACTTTGTTCAATCCCCCCGAACCAGTAGCCTACAGACACCTAAATTGTTACTACGATCAAATTAACTTAAATAAAACATCAATGAATTGGTTAATGTCAAGTCTAGATAATGACCTCTACCAACTTGTATTATGGAAAAGGCTTTTCCGGTTTAAGAAAAAGGGTTTTAAAAGTTAAAAATACGGTTACATGTTAAGCAAAGGTAAATAATTCCATAACGACGTATAGCTGGTAGAAATAATAAAAGTATAATAAGAAAATAGATAAAGAACGTACCTTGACTAAAAAAAAGTGGTATCTTACAGATTTGAACAAATCTTATACTTTTCACATAAAATACAGCTGTCATAAACTTATTTATCAAAAATACTGTCTTCTTAAATTTATTAAAAAGTTTCTCGATTTTTTTAAATATTTGGTTTTTATGCATAAACTATATAAAAAATAAATTTATCTCTTAAAACTTCAGTCGTATTTTTCACAATCAACGTATGATTACATACATTTTCATGTTTTAGTCCGTACTTTTCGCGAGTGCAAGCCTTTTAAACTGCGCACCTTTCTTATGTCCCTACTGTAGTAGTAATGTTAACATTTATAAAGAAATATTTAATCCTTGTGTTACTAAAAAATTAAAACAAATAAGCTTATGCATTACTAAAAACTGTTTCGTTTTTTGTTTACAACTAAAAACACATCTTTACAGCTTATAAAATGCATATCTCTACATAAAATTAAGTGTACAATAAGTTGCTAAACTTTTATTCTCTAAACTTCATTATATGTAATCTTTTTATCAAAAATTTATTTTTCTATAAATCTTATCTGCTTTAACAGCAAGCTTTAATTACATTTAAACAGTACGTCAATCATAGTTTTAAAACTTATGTTTGATAAAACTTTACAAACTGTTGTTGGTAAAATTCTGACCAGTTGCAATTTCTAAACAACTTTTTAATGATCAACAATAGTTTACTTATAGTTTATTGACTTTAATAATTTAAAAATCAAAATTTTTAAAAACTGTTTTGCTGTTTAAAATTTAAATATCCTAATAACGTCTTAAATTAATATTGACTTACGAAAAATACTATATAAATTGTCATAGTTTTAATATTTTTCATGATAGTTTTTATTCTCTTTAAATGTATGGCATGACCAAGCCTATACAAAAAATTATTGTAAAACTTGGTCCTAATATAACTGGGTTTTATATAAAAAAGTTAAAAGTTCAAAAATAGATGTTTTAACTGAAATATTCTGAGGCTCTAAGTTATTTCACAAAACGTTTTTCACAAACAAATTTAAATTCGGCTTATTACTTATTCTACAGACGTAAAAATAATCAGGATTCTAGCTTGAAAGTTAGTAATTGAGATTTCTTATTTTGTTAATGTTTTCTTATAATTGGTATTTACTATGGATTACAACTATTATTTTGAATAACTAGGTTTTTAGATAACATTTGTCTTATGATGAGTGCATCGACTAAATTTCCAAGGAAATAGGCTGATAAACCTTGATTTAATTTAATTACAACTAATTAATACATATTATTCTCGTTAAAAAAGTAAGCCAACTTTTAAAAAATTACGATAAATTACATTTAAGTATAAATTAAACTCGATTATGTCAAATTAAAAGCATTTAGACAAGTTCTAGTTTCAAAAAGTAATCATTATATATATACTTTCCAAAAACGTTAAACTAAGATTAAAAGAAAAGGAACAAAATCGTTGAAACCCCATGTGTTAGTTAAGTAGAAAAATTAAAAATAATATTTTATTAGTTTTAAACATTAAGATGTAATCAGGTAATAACTATAAATAATCTTTCAAATAAGTTTTTTTCGTTTTCATTTATTTAAATAGTTTTAAATGAAAACACATTAGCAATAGTTGTAAAAGCACAAAAGTTTAAACAAAAAAAGTGCAATAATTTTTGTTGCTTACAGTAAGTATATAATTTACTTTATAGTTTTACTACTATCCATTTAAAATACTAAATCAGTTAAAACTATTGTTTTAGAAAAACTTTTAAGAACTTGACTATAATTAGAAAGTAAGTCTTTGTTTCAGCAAAAAAAGAAAACTGTTAAATATTTTAAATGTTTATTCATCTTTTCCAACTTACGATTTAATTTTTATTAAATTACTATAATACAAATATATAAATAGAAATAATTTATATTAAAATGATATAAAGTAATAGTTTAACTTATCTCTGACCCTGTGCATGTATAATACAGTCTACAACATAATTAAGGAAAAAAAAACTTAAAATTAACAGTTTGTGTAATTGATTTTATGATGCATATTTCATATCAACATATTCTTAATAACCTCGTTAGTTTTCTTAAGAATGCGTCTATTTAAAATAATAATTAAGAAGTTATTAGTTGAAAAGCAAATTTTCATTTTTTATTATTGCCTTCTAAAAGTTTGTTCTTTGCAATGAACTACATATGATTATATAAAACAAATATTTTAAGTTTAGTTAAAAATAAAGTAATCCAAAAAATGCTTTATTAATTATTAAGACATTAAATAGCAGTGTTAATTTATACTTATATTTACTAAACAAAATAAAACTTATTTATCAGTTTAACCTTTTTATTGAACATAAGCGAAGCAAAGCAACCAAACAAATATTTTGAGAGCAAATTAAAAAGATATTTACGATTAACTCAAACAAAATTTCAAAAATGAATAATCCCTTTGCAATTGTTCCTATAGCTTCTGGAATTCAAGTGTACTTCACATAGCTTGATTCGAACATGTTTTTAGTAAAATCACACGGAATATTTAACCATTTTTCTTTTTTAACGTCGTATAAGTGAACAACTGTTTGTGTAAGAGGTTCACCAGAATTTTGAAATACTACAACATTTTCACCAATGCTAAAGGCTTTTAAAGTACTGTCCATATAAACAAGCAAATATTTCTGAATAGATTTCTGTATACACTCTTGAATAACTATCAAACACTTCACAATTTGTATTAAATACTCCACCAATTACAAACAACTTATTACCCATACTAACTGCAGCATGACTACTTTTTCTTTCAAACATATCAGGTAAATAAGTCCATTTGTTTTCATGATGATCGTACGCTTCTACTGATTTCAATTGAGACCAATTATCTGAACCTCCAGTAACAACAATTTTACCTTCAAAAACTGTACAAGCTGCACAATCTCTTGCTACATTTAAATCTGCTATGTTGTTCAGTATTTTATTATTGGTGTCGTAAGTGTAACACGAACTAAAACTTTCATCATTGTTTACATTCAATCCTCCTATTAGATATAAGTTACTCATGAAAGAACTAACACAATAACAAGACCGGTTTTTCATTACTACATATTGATGAATCCAAGTCTTATTTTCTTCAGAATAAATTTCAACAGATACAACTGACTCGTCATCTAAACTTTCATTTAGTTCTGCTATATCACCAATAGCAAATATATTAGATTTGATTTTGACTAAATTGAAGTAGCAATGCGGTTTTACCATAGAAGGAAATTTACTCACTTTAAAACTAGGTGGTTCCAATGCTAAAATTTCGTTTGTAATTTTTCCCATTTTTGTCTTTTCCTCCACAAACCAAAATACTGAAGCCTTCTTGGTTACAATATCTGTTTTTTGTACAAAACTTTTGGTACATGAAATGAGTTTGACTCGTTTTTTTCATGCATCATAAATATTTTAAAGAAAAAAGTCAGTCTAAAAACAGTAACATAAATTAACCTTAATGTCAAAAAATTAAATACATGTATTAGTGAGAAGATAGTTTTTAAAAGGTATTGTTTACTAAACGACATAAAAAAGCGCTCAAATCTCAGGACTATCGATCTGGTGGCACGAAATTCTTTTTTAGTTATACATTTGTACATCAATTTAATACTCTTATCATTATGTCTAGGACAAGACATCAATTATTATAGAAAAATGTATGGTTTTGATTAGAAAATTATGCAGTAAAATAAATTATAAGTATTTTATTTATTTGACAAATAATTACTAAACAAGTGTTAAGTTTTAACAAAAAAGTATAATTTTCTCTCTAAATATTTTTTAGTTAACGAAAAAATTAATATACTTTATAAAATATATTTCAATGCAGCCAGTATTTATCAGCTACAAATTCAAGAGAATGTAACTCATTGCAGTTACAGAGCAGCTTGTTTATCTGTCATGGAGTAACTTTTTCAGTGTAACTTAAAATACATTTTAGTCTCGCTTAAAACTTAACATGAAGTAAACTAATTATAATACCTTCATTTTTCTTGTTTTATAGTTATCATATATTATTTATATATAACTGACAATGAAGACCTAATCTTTTGCATGTATGAGTTTTATAACTTTGATTGCTTTTAAGTTATTTAATTAAAATTTAAGTATTTAGTTTTTCTCTAATATTTTAGTTAAAATTTTTTGTCATATTTTGTTACTAATCTTAAAAGTTATTAGTAATAAATAAAACGTTTTAATTATTTTTTATAGAAGGCTAAATACACTACCAGTTTATTCTATATGATGTGGTAGCATTGCTCAGATTTATTGACTAGAACTTAGTTTCTCTTTTAGTTAGTTACGTTATCACGCTTTTGAACTAATAAAAAGTTCAATGTTTAAGTAGGGGGTTAGTTATGTCTAAACCATATATATAAACCTTCTACGTTAGTTTATAAAACTTAAAATTTCACTAAATTTTTAATATCTCTATAGTTTATCCATAAAAACAATAATATAAATAATATTTGAACAAAAATAAATGAAAAA
>NW_028140041.1:0-36414 GCF_965202585.1 Thalia democratica | reverse complement strand
TAAGAGGTAATAAAAAATTATTACAGTTAGAATGTGCAAAAAAGCTGTTAAAAACAAAATAAAATTTAAACACAAAAAAAGATGCATATAGATAAAAATTAAAAAAAATAAAAACAACAACGTATAAAATTACTATAAAAGGATACATTTTGTTTATTTTAGAAGAAATATATATATATATGTTTCTAAATATCAAGCTAAATATCTGTTAGAATAAATATTCCTTGAATAGGTAAGTTTAGAATGCTTTTGAAGTTCACTTAAAATTAGTGTACAGAATCAATAACAATAGTGAGCGATGAGTGCCAACACCAGGTTTAGTATATTCGTGCTTACAAAATGAAAGTAATTGCTGGTGTTTACACCCATGTGTTGGCTGCTATTAACCGCTAAAGCTGAAAGGGTGTGGAGCAACATTTCGAACAGCACGCAGCTGATAACCAAGGAATGTTTTTCTTTGCAGTTTGTTGATTGACCTCTGAAGTGGAGGCATGACTGAAGCACCATGGTAACGACTGCTGCAAATGTGCATATGACTGGCGTTGAGTCTAAAGCTGGAGATCGGTAGATGCTTGCCTGTAAAAAAAGTTTGCTGTTGAATGAAACACTTTTTAAACTTTCCACAAAAAAAAAATGGTTTTATAAAATTTTATTACATCTGTATGGTGATTGAAACAAAAATTAAAGTTGGTATATATGTTTGAAGTAAGAACTTTAGGCAACCTTTTATAGATTATAAAAATCTCATTTAGCTTTGATATATTATCATTTTAAACAAAATTTAGAATGGTAGTATTTTTTACTATCAACTTAAAAAAAAAAAAACTAAAGTGTCTTACTTCAAATATCATAAAAATTATTCAAAATATAGTAAACTCAGTTTAATAAAAAAAAAAACTGAAACTTTTAATTTTTTGAACAAAGTTAGTTCTTCCAATTGTTTTTTTATAAAAAGAACAAACTGTAAAAATTTGAGGAAGATTAGTCCATATTTGTAAAATATTCTTCATTAAATAATTTTACTTTGATTTCTAAGAGCTACATATAAAAATTATTAAATTGGTAATTTTTCATTACTTGTACCTCAAAAGCTAAATCTAATTTAATTAAGAGATAAAGATATACAAGAAAAGACAAACTTGTAGGGGTATAAAAACACCCCTATGACCCTAAATTACAGTTAACTTAAAAAATAAAAACTAATATATATTATTATACTATACATTTATTACTTCATAACAACAAGAAACTAACCATACCCAACGTAGTTACCAAATAGTAGTTGATTATCAAGACAAGGAAAACGATGTTCCAAGTTATAACTATGAAAATCACATTTGAAGATGCGTGGTAGGCAGACCTGACAAAGTTGGAAATGTTGAAAAAGTAGGAAAAAAACAAGACGCAAACGAACGCATTGTGGGTGTAAGGTGTGTTTGCAGTCAGCAAAATATCACTGTGGACTTGAATGATGCGCCACAGAGTTAATCTGACTAAGCAACCGATGAGCACTCCCTTTGCATTTTTTTTGCTGCCTTTTGCTGAGTTGCTCAGCAGCAAAACTGCTAGTACTGCAACTGACAAGTAAAAGGTTGCGTTTGTGAGGCATCTCCACAGGCAAGGATGTTGGTAGTCCAATATCACCAAATCAGGAGGCACCAAGTCAGTGTAACTTGTCATTGGTGTCACGTGTACCATGTATAGAAAGTCAAATAAAGTTTATACAAATTTCTAAATTTTTTAGCTGAATTAGAAAAACACAAGTGATCAAAAGCAGTTGTACAGTATTTGTTAGAAAGGGTTGTTTAAAAATATTTATTACTTGGACTGCTTTGATTAGTGGACTTAAAAAAAACTTGGTGAAAATATTTTAAGTTAAAACAGAGTTCCTCTTTTTGAGGCAAAACAATTAGCCTAATTTAGCCAGAGTTTATTATTGGAAAAAATTTATTAGTTAACTATTAAACTCCAAAAGCTTAAAGGTTGAAAGTTTATTGATAATTATAATCAATTAACAAAAAAAAACTAAAACTAAAATACTAGTATGTAAAATAAATAAAATAAATTTATACAAATTAAAAAAAGTGTTATTAAAACTTATGTCAATATTTCAATTAATTAAAAAAATATATTACATAAAAAAAAGTCAACTAATCAGAGTAAGCTAGAAATATCTAAAACTATTTTAAAAAACTAACTACTTTAGTGGTCCTGCAATAAAAACAATCATTATTACAACAATAAAAAAATAAAGGTTATTATAAAAAACATTAAAATTAGTTTTTCAAAAAAAAATCACTATAATAAAAATATAATTATCAATTAAGGTTTTTTATATATGTCACATTTATGATAATTTGCACAAAATAAGTTTTTGGTAATAAGAGTTGACTTAAGTTTTGCGAGCCAAGGTTCCTAAACTTTTGAAGTTATTTACATAGTAAAATTACCAAGCTCCAATGGTGAGATTAATTTACTGTGTTTTTTAACTAAACTTAAACTTTATGAATGTCTGCTAGGTATGTTTTAAGAAGGTTAATACTTTTTCAAGCCTAATAAGTTTTTAAAGATTTAAGTAAAACTACAAATGATGTGATATACTTATTTGATCATCAGGAATATCTATCAATACATTAAAATAGTTCTGATGTTTTTTTAACTAAAAAGAATCATAGTATCCTATAAACCAAAAAATTTTTAAAGTTAACCAAAAAATAGGATCAGTGTAGCATAAATTCTTGGAACAGCGCTCACTATTAAAATATCTGAAAAGCAACACAAAAATCCAAACTTTAAACTAAATAATTAGTTACAAAGTAGTGTTTAAAAACACATCATAAAAAAACATTAACAGTCTAAAAATTTTTAAAGAGTAGATCTGCCTATATCTTACATACAATGAAAAAAACATCGGCAAAATTCTACAGAGCAGAAGCCTATACTTTTGTATACCATAAGACAAGATCAAGTTTAAAAAAGGGTTGATCATACCAATTTGATCATCAGACCACCAGTCTTTGGTAGACTGAAACAAAACCTGCTCTGCAGACTTATGCATGTTTTTGTTGATGGTATTTATACAAGGGTACCAGATGTCTTAGTTAGTGGATAATATATTAAACTTTGCACGGCAAAAGACAATGCTGGTATCACTGATCAATACCAGCAAATGGTTACTTCAAGTTCATGTGAATGCATGATAAACCGTTTGTTGATTAAAGAATGCAATAGGACAAAACCTGTCTCAGTTTACCAAAGGCTTGTGGTCTGATGATCAAATTGGTATGATCAACCCTTTTGTTAAACACTACATACATAATTTTTATAGGTTACTTTTCTGTTAGTTTAAACAAAGGTTCAAACCATTTGTATCCACCTGTATAAATAGTACCACCTGTGTTTTTTACAAAAGCCCTGCATTGAAAAATAACATTTCTGCCTCTTTTAAACTCAATTAAAAAAAAATGCTATGCCTAATTTTAGTCAATACTAAAACATACCTTTAACTTGCTGTATGAAACTAACTTACTCTTTTTTACTAAGACTTTCTTAGATTTTATTTTTAGGGAAAGAAGATACAAAAAAATAAAAGTGTAAAAATTGCACTACCAATAAAATTTAACTCAAAAAGTTTATATCAGTATTGCTACTTTTTGAAACAAAAAAAGTCTGAATGTTATAAATTATAAAATTTGCATGTCAGGTACCAATTTCTTTTTCCTTAAAACTTTTATAAAAACAACTTCAACCACTTATCAAAGAAGTTTAAACCGTAATCTATCTTAACTTATAGATATTAAATTTAATTAAGTATAATAAGCTATACAATAATGTGCAATTATATTCATTCTAAACATGAAATTTTCCTGGTTTTACCATTGTGGGCAAACAGTGTTTGTATGATAAATTTAAAAAAATGGTTTCAAAATAGAAGATTTGAAAATAATTAACTACATTTTACAAACTATACAACCAAGTTTAAAAAGTAGAATAACATACTGTTTTATTTTAAACTTTACATAGATTACAGTTTTAAGGATGGAAAAAATTTTTAAAAATCTTATCTTTAACAGTTTTCCAGACTTTTTTTTTATTCAAATCAAGCTGAATAAGTTTTTTAGTCTGGTGTTACAATTGATAGTAACCTCAATTGGTCTAACCATATTGAAGCAGTAAAAACTAAGTTATTGAATACAATAGGTATTTTATACAAAACTAGGTACTTTTTAAATCAAAATTCTTTATATTATATCTTTAACTCACTTCTAATGAGTCATGTAATATATGGCCTATTGTGTTGGGGTAGGACTAGTAAAACTACTGAGATTGATAAACTTACAAATAGAGCATTAAGGTGCATTCATTTTAAAGATTGGAATGAAAGTGTTAACAGTATAAAACTAGAAAATACTAAATATTTAAATATGTTCAAGTATGAGTTATAAGTTTTTATGCACAAGTTTAAAAGAAATACTTTGCATTTTAACTTTAAGCTTTACTTTACAAGAGTAAATAAAATTCACAATCATTCAACAAGACTTTCAGAGACAAATTATTATATCCCTAGAGTAAATAGTCTTTATGGTTCTAAAACCTTATCCTATCTTGAATGTAAAATATGGAAGGAAATTCCGAGAAAACTAAAAGATCAGAGCTACCTTGGAGCTTTTCAATCTGGACTAAAAATTATTTTACTTAAAAATCAGTCAGATAGAATGCAAACTTAATTTTATCTATATTTTTTAACAATTGAGATAATTTTTGGTATTGGTTTATTTGTAATCTATTCTTTGGCTAACTGATTGTGGTTTGACTGGATGTGGGCAGAGATGGCTGAGTTTTTTTTTTTTTGATTTAGTGTTACTGCTTTGTTTCCATTGACTATAGGGCTAAAAATAGGTTTGCTCAGTTTTTATTTTACTTAACTAAATTCTAATATCAATTCAAATGAGTTAGATGAATAGATTTTATTTTACAGAGGTACAACATTTTATTTAACTATCTTTAATAATTTGAAATTTTTTTACTTGTTAGATTATTAATATTAATATTTAGGAAAAAAACAGCTGATGAGTTCACTTTACAAGTAATAAAAGTTTATTTGATAGCGTACTTATTAATATTTTATTGTGATTTTTTTAACTTGTTTTTACCTAGAGTTTATCAGATGTTTATTAAGCTGTTTTTATGTAAAGTTTATTAGATATTTGTTAAGTTTTCTTCAAAATATATTTGTACATTAAAAAGTATGATCTCTTCTTAAGTAGATATTTACATTGCCTTAAGTTTTTACAACATTTTTAGTTATGAGAATTAGCAATCATAATTGAGTAATAGAATATAATAAAAGTACTTTGTATATATATATTTTTTTCTAAATAAATTTAAGCACATACTAAGAAAGTTTAGATATATTTCTACAGTATATTATAATTTACAGTTTTTGTTTTATACTTGTGTTTAATCTTTTTTCTATATTTAAAGAAGAGATATATGTTTTTTTTCACTGTATTTCTACGACTTCTCCCTTTATATGCTATTATGGAACTTTTTATTGCATTTTTTGTGGTTGTTCTTGTAAAAAGTTGTTTATCTATGTGTCAGCTATGGGTCAACTTATCTTACAAGGTTTAACTTAAAGAGTTTTCATCAACACAATTAGGACTCCTAAGACATAAGGCCAAACAAAGCTTCTATCTATATGTACTAAGCAACTTGTATATATATTAAGTTTAGACCAAAAATTTATCAAAGTTATATTGCTTTTCATAATTTTTTGATAGCTTTGAATGATCTTGAGCTACTTCAGCTAAAATAGCAAGTATAGGATTTCCTTTATTTTATTTATTAGAATCTTAAAGAGGTTAAAAATTATAACATAAGAAAAAATAATGGTATTCTAAGACTTCAAATGAGAAACTGATAAAAAGGGTGTTGAAATAAATTGTAAATAAACTCAGTATATAGCTATCACTTAAAACACTTTGTTTTTTTGTATTTAATATATAACTGTTTACTATAACAATACAATAAACAGTTTCCTTGTAGGGAATGCACCAGTTTTTTAAAAGTTTTCGAATATTTGAATGATGCAAGTTTACAGTTATTTATTTTACGAGCATAAAGTTAATTTTATAGGCAAATCTAATAATTTTTCAAAAAACATAAAACTTTAATGTCAATTATTTTCCTTATCTTAAAAACTATTTAAAAATTTTTTATTTTATTTTAGAGAACGCACCTTTGTCTTTAATTTAAAAAAAAAATATTTGGTTTGGGGTTGGAATTATTTCATGGGGTTCCTCCAAAACAAAAGGTTTTTTTTTCATCATATTGTATTAAAACCAAAAATAAATATTTTTTTTTCTTTTTCTCTAGTTTGCATATTATTTAAACTCTTAAATCTTTATTTTATAATTAATGTTAATATCTTTTACGATTTGGCCCCAAATCAAAATGATGTATACTACACTATCATTTGCCTTGGCCATTTCCTAGATAAAAAATTGATAAAAGGAAAAAATTATTAATAAGAATGTGAATTACAACAAACTTAATTAAATTATTTTATTTTAATTAAATTTAATGTAATTCACATTCTTATTAATAATTTTTTCCTTTTATCAATTTTTTATCTAGGAAATGGCCAAGGCAAATGATAGTGTAATATACTATATTGAATATAAGTAACACTATATGAATATACTATATATGATGAAAAAAAAAACCTTTTGTTTTGGAGGGACCCCATGAAATAATTCCAACCCAAAACAAAATATTTTATTTTTAATTAAAGACAAAGGTGCGTTCTCTAAAACAAAATAAAATAAAGAGTTTTTAGATAGCTTTTAAGATAAGGAAAATAATTCACATTAAAGTTTTATGTTTTTTGAAAAATTATTAAATTTGCCTATAAAATTAACTTAATGCTTGTATTTATTTTCGTACTTTAAACTTTTACCTTTCTTTACGGTGTAAAATGTAATTAGCAGCTGCGTGTTTCAAGTAAGCATCAAATTTTGACTTTAAAATACATTGAAAAGGCTTAATTTTTAATAAGCTTAAAAAAATTTATAATTAATATCAATTAGTTGATTATCAATTCACAACCACTTAAAGAAATACTTTTAGAAAAGTGTAAAGGTGTTTAGAAAGTTGAATTGTTTACTGAACGACAAAAAATAAGCACTCAAAACGTTTAGTCAAAGGAGATGGTGTACGAAAAAACCTTTCGGCTATCGATTCATACACCATGTATATAGTTTATGTCTTGTCCAGAAATAAAGAAATTTTCACTAAACATTTTTGTAAAATAAATAAATCAATGAATCAATAGAGACCATAGCATATGCGTATTAGACACCAGACCTAAAAATAGTCATAAAACATGAGTATCCAGTTAATGAGGTTGTCATGTAAAATGAATCATCAGTTGCTTTTACAACATCAGTATTGAATAAACTTCTACTCATGTTAAACCTGTGCTGGACTTTAATTCAGAACATCAAGCAGAGCTGGTGGTAGCTAAATAGCTAACGCAACAATAGGTATTGATGTTAACAACAAAAAAAAATTAACCCAATCAACTGACTTATGATCAAATGAATTAAATAATATCCTGAAAAAAAGTACTGATAGGTTTATACTTTCTGCAACCTCTTATACCAAAACTCAAATTGCTAAATGCCCTAAAAAGTTTGAACATTAGTTAATATGTTTTTTTTTTGGGGAAGTTAACCTGTAAACATCATTTTTTTATAACTAAGTTTTTATTGATAAAAAAATTTGTTAGTTTTATAATTTGTATAATACCTTAACTTATCTCAGATTTAAATATTCTCATTTCCTTTTACTAGATGTTTTCTTAGAATTTTAATTGAATCATATAAAGCAGGGCTTCCTAACCAGGGTTGCTCGCATTCCAGTAATTGCGAGAAAGCTTTTAAATTTTTTGATTAATTCGGGGACTGTAAGCCTAAAGTCATTTTACTAAATACAACCTATTTATCGATTTTTATAGCTAAGAAGCAATTCAAATCATAAAAAAAAATTGATGTTTATGTCAATTCGAATTGCATAAAAGCTGTCAAACTTTATAATTATTTAGTTGTTGTATTGATTTTAACTGTTTCTTTACAAAAAACACTACTGATATTACCTGAATCTAAGGTTTATTACAGTTATTAAAGACCAAAGTTTTTTTCACAAGTTTTAGACTAATGTGATTATATAGTTTTTAATTGAAAATACTACTTTAGCTAAAGACAGCAAAGTTGATTATTTTTAAACCTAATTCATATTAAAATGTATAAAAAGTTTATGTTTCAAGTTTAAGACTAAAATTTATTTACGTTTTTTACACAATATTTATTTAAACAATTCTTAATTACTAACAAAGCTCTAATGTCCTACATTTTATTAATGGATTTTTTTTTTACAATTTTCAAATATTAATTTGAAAAATAATCAAATCAAACAAACTAGTTGTAGTTTACAAAAACTTTAAACTTTATTTGTCAGTACTTTTTTCATCTTAATACAGTTAAAAATTGTTTTATCTGTATACAAAAACAACTGTAACGATTTTTAAAATTAAGTTAACATCTAAGTACAATATAACAAAGGGTTTATTAAATTGTTGGGAATGCACAAAAACAAAAAAAAAGCTATAAATTATAAAATATTAATTTATTTTTATTTACATTTGTGGTATACAATATAAATTTAACAATGTTTAACTTTTACTTTAAACCATAAATACGTTTAATTTATATAACTAACTGCCTAAAACTATCAACTAATAAAAAAGTTGAAACTTAACTAGTGATTTAAATTATGATTTTACAATAAAGTATATCATAACATGTAGTTTATAATTTGCAGTTTTATTGATAAATAAAACTTAGTATGAAATTTCACTACTTTTTTTTTGGTTAAGCTAACACTACTGTATAAAACTTAAAAGCGTTGCAATTCATTACATTTGTAATTAATAAAAGTTTCAAGCCAGTAATAACGGAAATTTAAACAAAGCAACTAATAGCCTGTGATACTGACATACTCAAAAACTTTACTATTTACTAGTGTATATAAACTCTACAGCCTGGAAACAATATTGATTGAGGAAGAACGACCTAAGTTAAATACGCAAGTTGCATTAAATGGAAAAACAAGTTTATTAACAATTTATTGACAAACATATCTTTACTTTTGTTTTACTTGCTAAACTCTAAAGTTTGTATTTGTTTGGATTTATCCATACGTCATAGTTTAGACTTTTTTTAACTGTTTACTAACCAACCAAGGCATTTTCAAATTCATTTTAGTTAAACCACTTGAAAACGAAACTAGTATAGTTTTGAAAAGCTTTGTGAAACAAAATATATAACAAAATGAGTAATGTGTTTATAATAAGTTGCAAATGGTATATAAATACGTTTAAAAACCTTTCTATAATAGTAAATATTTGCTGTAAGACATTGCGTAAAAAAAAACAGTTTTGATTTTGTAAACCACCTTAAAATTGTTATTCTCAGACTATGAAAAAATTAGCCAAACACCTTTAAAATACTAAAAAACATAAACTCTGGATTATTACATTGATTATTGTGGAGTTGTGTAGCATGTGGTTCATTGCAGTGTATTTGTATTATACTAAGTGAATTATCCTGTGAAATTAAACACCCTGTAAACTGTAAAGTGAAATATTATGTAAAGTAAATTATCCTGTGAATTAAAGTAGTATAAAAATTAAAAACTTTGTGAAGCAGAGGCGTGTTCAGACTAGTTTTCGAAATACTGTGCGACCCCTAAAAAAGGGATGAAAAAGAAAAAATACGTAAATTTTAATTATTCAACGAAAACGTTTTTAATGATGTATTTTTACTTATTTTTGTAGATTCGCTTGTGCTTTCTTCCGAAAATGTTAAGTTTTGAATAAGATATTATCTAAAAAATGCTTTAACAACCAAACGCCATCACAACCTGCAAACATTTGATTAAATCGTAAAAAGTTTTACTTTTGTGTTGTGCTATTCTTACAAACAGCTGATACTTATTTTAAATTTAAACTTTTTTATGATGTCAAAGGTGACTTTTAAAAAATTTTTGCTTTAAATTTGAATAAAATACTGCAGTTTTACTTCTAATCATATAGTAATTAAAGTTGTACTACATTTTTTTTACTTTTAGAAAACAATTTTATTTACAACAAACATGTTTATTTTTCAATACGTAATAATCAAAATTACGTAATAATCAAATTAATTAATAAAATTACGTAGTAATTAAAAATTGAGTTATGTTAAAGCATGTTCTCGCACATCTTTTAGCATGAAACTTTCTTTTAAAATTTTTTAAAACAGTTTTTCCGCCTTTGACACAGTTTACAAAAACCGATAATTGTGTGATTAAAATATTTATTATTAATAAACGATATATTATTTTTGTAACTTTTTGATGAAAAATTAATTAAGTCTAAGAACTAACTTATGGTTTGTTGTGTAACTTTTAGCTACATAAAATATAATGATTTTTAAAATGTAAAACTACAAGCTTTGTAAAAAGTTTTGTTTCGTTAATGAAAACCGAGCTTTGAAAAACAAATATTAGAAACAATAAGTTTTCCTGGACATGACATTAAACTGTATCCTCGGTGTATGACTCGATAACCGGAAAGTTTTTTCGTACTCCAAGTCATTAGAAAAACTTTATTGAGCACTTTTTTATCGTTCTATGAACAATAAAGCATTAGAAATAAACCTACATTATTAAATTCAAACGCTTCGGAAATCAAATTCATATTCCTCTTTCATTTATTTTATAAATAGATAGCAGCAAAAAAGGCGGGAAAATAATTTGAAATGGCTAAGCGTCATTAATAAACGGACTAAAAGAAAATTAAATTCAACAGCCAATGACAACTAGTTTATAATACTTGACTTTTTTTGAAGAAAATACCAACTTTTGTCGTGATGTATGAATGGTGTATAAAGTATCATTACTTATTTTTTAAAATGTGACTAAAGTTATGTAGTGTTTTTTACAAACTCAACTTACCAGGTGAAAAACAAATTATAGTTTACAATCCAAGTTAAAAAATACTAAAAATTTGCGTTTTAAGAGTATAGTAAAAAACGAAATAAACAAAGTTTTTAACAAAAGTTTAAATCAACTGTTTTTATTTTATTCTAATAAATATAAAGACACTACTGCTTGAAATGAACAGTATTAAAGTTAGTTTATTTTAAGTAGGTAAGTAAACTCAACAACTTTTTTTGAAAGTATTTTTTAAATTAATTTTCATTAGTTGTCTTCCATTAATGCTGCAAATTTTTATTTTCATTTTTATTTTTAATATGAATATAAAAGCACTAAATGAAGATAGCTGCAAAAGCTAAATGTTATTGTGCAAACGTTTATGTTTATAAATGTTTTTCAATGAACGTTCTTTTAAATGTCTATTAATTGTTTGTTTATTACATAAAAATGTCTTTATAGGTTTGACAGAAAAAAAAACTAAGCCTGTTAACAACTGTTAAAGAAACTGTAGGTCGCTTGTAAAACTTTTAAATTTTAGCAGTTTTAACCTAAAATATCTTAAGTTTTAACGCTATATTTCAAATTTATCTACGAATTTTATGACTTTATGATACTTATGCTTTATATTAGTTTAAAAAGTTAAAATATTATTTTATAAAGTTTTTAACAGATTAAGGCTTACGTATGTTTGGTTTAACCTGCTACATTCACAACATGTAAAAAATAATCAGAAATCAAACCTATCAAAATTTCTATTTTATGTAATGAATAGTTTTTCAAAAGAAAAGCAATAGGGTTTTTGTTCTAAATATATACTTAAGCCTAAGTTTAAACATTCCTGTAACTCCAGTTAGTGCAAACACTACTTTTACAAGTAAATTGGTGAAACTTGCAATTTAAAGTTTCTGTTTAAATTATAAAATCTATTTCTTATGAAATCAACTAAAAAGTACAAAAATGTTCTTAGGCACTGTGACGGGTTAAAACTGCGCTGTTTTATTTAAAAGATAAATTCAATGACACCACAACACACAAACTTGAATATACGTTCATCATATTTCATAGGACAAAGCAGTTTATGCTTGTGCGTTTGTTGCGTGAACTTGCAACAATGTTGAACTCACAACTCACGTAGGGTTGCGTGAACTCACAACTTCGATGAACTTGCAGTTTAATTTTCAGAAAACTTTGCGGCAATAACAGAAGGTTTTTTCGCACATTTTTAATTTATTACCAATTAAAAAGCGACAAAATACGTGTTTTTGATTTAAGTTTTTAGGCTTTTAAGTAATACGTTTTTTGAGTTAAAAATAGGTGTATAATAAAAGTATGAAAAATGTGAATTTTAAAATAGGTACAATTTTAATACTTCGTTAAGTTTTGATGGCTTTATTGTTATTATGTTAAAAGTTTTAACTTTTTTATTATTGCCTACAAGTCAAGCAGTCAAACTAGAATCCACGTAGTCTTTAAAATTTAGTAAGTTTTGAAAGTTTTTATTTTAAAAACTTCAAAAATTTTATACTTTGGTTAATACAAATTGTTTTTTGTTGCATTAAAAGTTATAGATACGTTTTTATTATTTAAAGCAAATTTAAGGGCGTTAGTTAATACGTCAGTAATTACTAAAATTACTGTTAATTTTAAGCAAAAAAAAAAAAAAAAACAATTAAAACTATTTTGTTTTTTTTAAATTCGTAGTTCTGTATTAATCTGTAGAATAAATATGTGCAAATTTTTTTACACTGGCAAATACATTGTTTATCGTTGTTTGGTATTCTAAAAGTTGATTTAAACTTAAGCTGCTCCTTAAAAATAAGTTAATTAGTTTTTTATTGAAAATGATGTATGTACTACTTTGCAGACATTTTTCATATTTTGTTAAGTTTTGATGGCTTTATGATTTTTATGGTGAAAGGCTTTACTTTTTAACATTGTTTACAAGTAATGCAGTCAAACTAGTATGAACGTAGCTTTATATGAACCCAAAAAAAACTTCTAAAACCATATAAACTTGTGATGCTGTAGGTATTTTTTACTTTTGAGATTATTCCTTGATTTTTTAATCTAACTTTAAATATATTTTAGTATCAACCATTTAAAACGAGTTTTAGTGTGTTCATAAAAGCTGCGTAGTTAAGTGTGTTTAATAATACAATAAAACTTGTAAGTGTTTAACGAAAATATTGCTTCTTAGGATAGATGTCAGTATGTTATTGGTCTTGTTTTTCTCACAGCTCGACAGTAATAAACTAAATATTTATCATGGTCAAGGCTTTTATCAAGTAAACATTATCGAGCTTTGTTTGGACAGAAAATAAAGTAGGTTGTAGGCAGTATGCTAGTTTTCTTTAAACTAAGTCACATTTTTTTTAGTTAGTTTAAATTCAAGGCTAGAAGATTTTAAAATAGTAGTAGTTTTTTTTAAGTGCTTCTTAGTTGTTAAGTGCATAAAAATTGAAACATTTTTCAACTTTTTACAATTTATATTAATTTTTAAATCAAATAAAAAACTAATTGTAAAATACAGTTCGTTTGTTTTTGATCAAAAAAATATATACTTCGTTGATTTTGATCCAAAAGTTATGTCTAAACATGAGAAATATGTTTTCTGTTATGTTTATAAAAACTAACTAATCTCTAGTGGTTGTGGACAATCGAAATTTAACAACTGATCAATTTACTTTAGATAAGAAGCAAAAAGGCAAGGACATACTTAAGATAAAATAACAAAAGATAAGTTGAAACTGGCAAAATATAAAAAACCGATCTTTCTTTTTCTTTAAAAAAATAACTTTCAAAAAATACTTACCGAAACTTTAAATATACGGCACGGAAGGAAGTTAATTTTAAAACCAAAGATCCTGAAACTCTTATAATTCTTACTAAGTTTTTAACTTGTATATTTAAAAAAATATTCTATTATGACTCATTAACTTTCCTATTGTGCAAAATTTATAAAACTATATCAGTAAAAAGTTTTGAATTTAATCTAGTGAAAAATTTGCAACTGTATGTGTAGTAATATCTAAATACAAGGGAACGTGTCAGAAAAGCACGGGTGACACTTTAGCACGTGTGACAATTTAGCACGGTGTGACACTTTAGCACGGAGTGAAACTTTAGCACAGAGAGTCAACTTAGCACAGCGTCACTTTAGCACGGAGTGTCATTTTAGCACAGAATTATTTTGCACTTTTGTTTCTTTGCTAAAATCACATTAGGTAGTGTATTGTTTAAAAATCTAAAAACGAACTATGCAACATGTAAACTAAAATTTAAGTACATAGCTTTAAATGAGTACAAGTTTTAACTATACTTAAAACTAAGATAAAAGTAAATTAAAAACTTTATTAACTTGTTTTACTTTTTGATTTTTGATGAAAATATTTTGATACCTTTACTTTAAAGTTTTCGACATAAAACTATTTTAATAAAGCTAGTAATAAGTATAAGCTCTAAGATTATTAAAACTTTTTAAATGCTTTAAACTAATTCTAATAAGACTAAACTTTAAGCGTAAGTTTTAAATAAAAAGTAAGAAATATAAAGATCTAAAACTTTCTTATTTCAATTTTAAGCCCATAGTAAAAACTTTATTTATAAACTTTTTTAGGGCGATATTTTTAAAAGTGTTAGAACTAATTTTTATAGTTGTTTGTTTGTTAAGTTAAACTATTTTATATAATTAAATATTATTTAAATAAACATTTCAATAGATTTAAAACTTTTACGTGCAAAAATGTCACTCCGTGCAAAAGTGACGCCGTGCTAAAGTGACACTCCGTGTTAAAGTGTTATTCTGTGCTAAAGTGACGCCGTGCTTAAGTGTCACTCCGTGCTAAAGTGACGTCGTGCTAAAGTGACACTCCGTTCTAAAGTGACGCCGTACTAAAGTGTCACTCCGTGCTAAAGTTCACCCCGTGCTAAAGTGACGCTGTGCTTTTCTGACACCTACCGAAATACAATGCTTATTTACTTATCTGAACTTCACTTATCCGGACGCTCATTTATCCGGACAGTTCAGTCGAGATAAAATTTCTAATAAAATTTAAAATTAAACACAAAAATTTTGTGTGATACAAATATTTAAGGTTGATGCAGTAAAAAAAATTAAAGAATGTTTTCAAATTCTGCAATTTAGTTTATTATTATGACGTAATTATACTTGTAAAGCTTACATTTAAACCTTTGTTTCAAAACTATAGATAAGTTAACATATTTTCATTATGATTGTAATTTTTTGTTTTTAAAACATAATTTAATTTATTTTGTCTCTTAAACAAAAATTATTCTTTTTTTTAATTTTGGAGTTAGTGCAGCTGGAACTAAAAATGGTTAATTTTACTTGCTTTAGTGCTTGACCCCCTTAAAAACGTATTTCGTTGCAGAGGGTTAGTAAGTCTAATGTTTCTCTACCTCAAAAATAAATTCAATAAATTGACCTAAAGTATTGCTTTATTATTAATAATTTTATTACCTTTTACTCATAATTACTATCTGTCTTCACTACAAAGATTTTATTATTTTGTTATGAATTGCATAAAATACAGCAGTTATATTATTTCACAAAAAAACCTTTTTGTACTTATCTGGAAAATTTATTTCCGGACATGTTTACAAAAAATATTGCCTAACATGTCTGGATAAGTGAATAAGAACTGTATTGATTTAGAATTTAATAACATTTTGATAAAGTTTTTAAAATAGCGCTCAAAATAAATTCTAAAATGATATGCATTTTTGTTTAAAATTATTCACAATACAGAAAAGTACTAGTTATAAAAAACACATAAACAAACTATTTAATATCTACAGTTTAAGCTCTTATCTAAAAAACACTAAACGCAAGTACAAAAGGACTGATTGGAAAAGATGCAGTTTCAGCAGGGATGCACGCTGGTGATGGCCGTCGTGGAGCAGATTCTGTACAGCGGGATCATCAACGGGTGGACCGCGCTGGTCCCCGTCCTTCACGACCAAGGCTACTTCTCCTGCGACCACGCCGCCTCCGACGAGCCCTGCCACCGCCAAACGGAAGCTTCAACCTCGTCTTCACCCTGTCGACGGCCGTCGCTCAGCTGGCGCTTCGTCCTGAACGGCTGGGCGCTGGACAACCGCGGCACGTGGGCCCTGAGGACCGCGACCTCCTCCTCGAGAGCTTCGGCTTCCTCCCTCCTCAGCCTTTCCTCCCCCTCGTCCTCGTGGATCCTGTTCGTGGCCTTCCCGCTCATCGTCACCGGCGGCTACGGCCTGTGCACGGCCAACCTCAAGACCTGCAACCTCTTCCCCCGCCAACAAGTCCGCCGTCATCGCATGCCTGTGCGGCTGCATCAGACCTCCGCCCTCACCTTCCTGGCCGTTAACAAAATTTATTTCACTTTAGGGGCTTCTTTTCACGCGATGATGTTCAGCTTCGCAATGCTGGGCGTCGTTTTTCACGTTTACACTTTTGCGCTGACGCCCAGGTTCCAAGCGCCGAAAGACGTCACTGCGGACTTCAAGTACGGGTATCAAGAGTTGCCTTGCTACGCAGCGGATCTAAAAAGTACTCTTGAAAACTAAAGAAGACGAAGAAGCGTTGCTGAGTAAAACTGAAAAACGGCAGGAAATAAGCATCTGGACGAGCCTCAAGAAGCCGTACTTTTGGAGCAACGCCTTCCACAACTGCTTCCTGAACTTTTTACTGAACTACTTCCTGGAGTTTCAACCCTGGATAGCGACGAAAGTGGAAGGGGACCGCGTGGAAAAGCTCGTCACCTTCATGAACACGACGGTGGCGATGGGAGCTGTGCTCGCCCCTTTGGCCGGAGGCCTGCTGGACTTCAACAGGAACAGGTTGGCGAAGAAAAACTCAAAGACGGCTGCCACCATGATGTCTTCGGCCGTCAACTTTCTCGTCTGCGACTTCTCCATGGTCGCGATGTTCTCGCTGAGCCTGGTGGACAGCGGCGACGCACAGTTCCTGACCATCTCCTTCAAGGTGCTCGCCAGGGCCTTCCTGTACTCGACCACGGCCAGCTTCATCAGCCACTGCTTCCCGGAAAGCCACTTCGGCACGCTGTACTCTTTGAACAGCTTCCTTTCGGGGGTTACCCTCTTCGCGCAGTACCCCTTGACCCTGCTCGCCACCCGGGTGCCCGGTTCTTCGTTCGAGGCGGTGTTCGCCGCCTGCCTGGCGCTCAGCTCGTTCTGCTTGCTCCATCCGGTGGCGCTGTTTTCGAAGGCGGGAAAGCACGGCGAGTATGAGCGGACTGCAGCGGGCGGACTGTTTGTAGGCTGAACTGTTGCAGACTTGAACAAATAAAATGTTTTTGAACTTTGGTAGCTTTGAAATAAGCTTGTTGTCGTAACTAAACACTGATTTTTTTTTGGTGTAATCAAAATAAGCGTTTACTGCTGTTTAGTTTTTCATCGTATTGCAATTTCAATTTGAGGAATTTTACATAAAATCGCAGTTAGTGTTAGTCGGGCTTAATATATGCATGTTGTTTAAAGGAATTTTTTATTTATAGTTTTTTTTTGCGCAGTTTTTAAAACTTTTAATAAACTGATACTTTTAATCCACAAAAAAACTTTTTTGATTTTTTAAAGCTTTTTATACTTTTGAAGTACAATACTGAAACAGATAACTTAAATATCAATTTGTTATCGCTACAGAAAAAACTTGTTGTTCACTTTTGTAGAAGCAACTTTATTTGGTCTAATCAAAATAA
Source organism: Thalia democratica (assembly GCF_965202585.1). Taxonomy (NCBI): domain Eukaryota; kingdom Metazoa; phylum Chordata; class Thaliacea; order Salpida; family Salpidae; genus Thalia; species Thalia democratica. The sequence goes on along the minus strand of NW_028140041.1, from coordinate 18,658 downwards.
AACTGTTTTTTTTTTTTTAGTGTGTTATAGTTTAAATTGTGGTAACTTTTTAAAGTGGTGTTTGTGTTAGTTGTGCTTGATAAGTCACACACGAGTTTTTACTCGGACATCAGCTTGTTGTGAAAAACATGAAAACTTGCTGTTGGCTTTTGAACTTTGGTAGCTTCAAAATAAGCTCGTTGTCGTAAATAAACACCTGATATTTTTTTTGGTGTAATCAAAATAAGCGTGTAGTGCTGTTTTACTTTTCAACTTTGCTTAAAACCGCTGTTTAAAAGCGCTTTATAACCACATACATACATTTGTGGATACTTTTTGATTAAAATTTGTCAAAGCTATCTATGCTTCTATGTATCTATCACACAAGGATAAAAAATTAAATCTAATAGCTCGTAAGAAAATCTATAAGCATGTGGTTTACGACTCGATAACCGAAAGAATCTTTTGTACACCAGGTCCTTAGACCAAACTTTTTGAGCGCTTTTTTTATTGTTCAATAAACAATATATGCAACTTTTTTTGCAGAGATAAATACTTTTTAATAAATATAAAGTAAGTATATATACTCGTATATGTGAACTTGTTTCGATAAAAAATTATATATATTTTTTTTTCACAAGTGTATTAAAATTCTTATCTTATTTTCTTTGAACCAAAAACAAATATTTTTTTTTTTAGATAAAGACTGTCTACTTTATACCACGAGAAACTGAAACAAATGGTGTTGAAACCACCGTGCTGTCGTGACGGACAAAACAAAATTTTGTTGACTTTAGTAAACTCAATTTTTTTTTGGTAAAATTCAAATAAAACTGTTTTGCCGTTTTGTTATTCAGTGCATTGCAATTCTAAACTGTGACTGTTTTTCATGAAGTCCAACTGCATGTGTCGGCTATGGTGATTTCGTTCATGTTGTTTTGTGAAATTTGGGATGCAACATGCTTTTGCGCGAGTGTTTAAACTTTAAAAGTATTAATGATTTTGTTTAACAAAAAGTTTGAAAAATGATAATAAAGCGAGTCGACCTCTATCTATCAGTAGTTTGGTAAAAGTTAATTTTAAACAAAAATTTGAAAATTTAAATATCTTGAGAACAGTAGTTTTTATTAAGCTTTTGCTTAACTGTTGCAAGCAAAACCAAATAACAACGAATACATAAACTGTAACATTTCACATAAACAATTTTTTATTTTTTCTTTAAAAACTTTTCTTGGTTGAATCACAATTTGAAAAAACTGTAACATCTTACATAAAACTGCTTTTTATATCTTATTTAAAAACTTATCTTGGCTAAAACACAATTAAAAAACTGTAACAGCTTACATAAAACCGTTTTATTAAATTTTTTTTGACAACATTTCTTGGTTTGATCACAATTTGAAAAAACTTTAACATCTTACTTAAAACTTTTTTTTTAATTTTAAAACTTATCTTGGTTGAATCACAATTTGAAAAAACTGTAACATCTTACATAAAACTGTTTTTTAATTTTTAATTAAAAAAATTTTCGTTGCTAAAACACAATTTAAAAAAACTGTAACATCTTACATGAAAATATTTTTTTAAATTCTTTCTTTGAAAACTTTTCTTGGCTAAAATACAATTTAAAAAAACTGTACGTCTTACATAAAACTTTTTTTTAATTTTTTTTTCGCAAGTTTTCTCGGTTGAATCAACTTGTTTGAAAAAACTGCTTTTAGCCTTGAAAAAATACAGCCGAGAAAACCTCGATTTTGGTATTGAAAAAGCTTACTTACTATTAATTTATATTTCTCCCGTTGTGTGTCTATAAATATATCGATATGTTGTATTATTGATTCCTTTTTTATCAAAAACTTTAAAGAACAAGCAAACTTAAAAATAAATTAATTTCGTTCGATCTACGTGTTATTATTGCTGCTGACGAAAATATTAAATAATTCGAATTAACGGGTTTATATTCCGTGACAGGTGAAACCGAGTCATAATTTAAAATAAAAAGAGCTGGTGCGCGTTAATACTTTAATAATTTATACTTCTTTCTTTCTAGCGTTGTTGAAATCTAAACAAGCGCACACTTTTGGCTTGACATTAAGGAAATAAAAAATCAAGTGTGTGTTATACAACTTTGTTTAAACGAGGTTGAAAGCGACAGAAACGTATAAGTAGAACTTTCGTTTGAAATCAATCTACAGTTTTGTTTCGAACGGCCCGGAGGCTTTCGCCGTCAGTTTTAATTTTTGGTAGGGTTTCGTTACAAAGTCGAAACTGTAAAAAAAAATACTAGTTTAAATATTTAATTTGTTTATAGATGAACTAAGGTTTTATTTTTACCATTTAAAAGTATCATGTTAATTAGTTTAGTTAATTTTTGTAGTTCAAGTTACCGATAAATCTCAAAAAGAATTTTAAAAGTATTTTCTATTGGAGCTTCAAATAATAGGTCAAAGTATAGTAAAATAGAAAATGGTCAAACTTTTAACTTTTATGTTGGTTAAAAAGTTCATTAGTTTTGTTTTAAATCGAATTTTTGTATAATTTTTAAAACGGTTTTATTTTCTAGTTTGTGTAGTGACTTTGTAGTTTAAATTAAGCACTTTTGTTAAAACGAAACCACAGAAAGTGTTTGTCTTTAGAAATACATATAACAAGCGACAAATGTAATGCTAAGGACTTAGAATCTAATTTAAGCTTTTGTAACAGTCTATCTTGAATAATTTCAGACTTTAAAGCTTGAAAAGCTTAAGATAATCATTAAATTTAAAAATGTTACTCAACTAAAAACATTTTTTAACATAAATTATAACGAAATAAAGATGACAGCATATTAATATACATATTTAGACTCATTGAAAGTTAATTTTGCTATTAGATTTATATATCGTAGCTAATACCTAAATTATTATAACTCAGCACCTATTTTAGGGTAAAATATTTTTTTAAGAATAAGAGTATCTATTGCAGTAAGTGAAGAGTATTTGTATACAAAAAAAAACATGCTAAAAATATATAAAAAATAAGAACAATTAATTTCCTACAGCTTCAATGGTTTGGCGGCGTGTAAAAGCACTAAATTGTTTTGGTCTTTTTATTATCTTAAAAAACAATAAAACAGTTGTAAAAATTAAGAGATTAGCAATTTTCATTTAATCTGAAAAAAAAAACATTATAATAAATAGTTTCTTAATTTTTTTATACGGTTTCTTAAAACAAATATTTGGTAATTGCTGAAACAACTTTTAAAGAAAGATAAAGTATTTCTTCTGCTTAATCTGATTACGGTCACTCAATGAGAGTATATTTGCTAATACAACACCTTTTCCTTGCTAAGTAAAAATCTAAAAACATTTTGAACATTTTACCATCAAAGTTTAGGAACATCGAAAATGTGTTGTTTTCATATTAGTTTTTACTAAGTTAGTAATATTCAAAAAAAAATATGTACTTAAAGTAATTTCTAGAAACTAACATTACAGTGTTAAAAGTACTATGGTCATAAAACATGAAATGACCGTTCTGCCCACTCTTCAAAACGAAACAGCCAATCAGAACTCCACGGCCGATTCCTACAACCAATCGCTGAGGAGCGCGGTGTCGCTCGTCTCGACCGGAATGGACCTGGTAGCCGCCCTGTACTTGACTGCGGCGCTGATCCACCATAAGCACAAGTCCCCTCGGCCCCAGGTCAGCAACGTCACTAACAAAATGAACGTCTTCGGCCTCTTCAGCTCTTTGCTGGCCTCGGCGAACGCGTTGGTGAACTTTCTGTTTCCCTTCTTGGTCGAAACTTTTCACTCCCCGCCCTTCTGCAAGGCCTTCTTCTCCTTCCAGATCGGCACCGTGCTGCTGTCCCGCTCCTTCACCTACGCGCTCTTCTGGGTCAGGCAGCACCACTTTTACAAGCGGCCGGAGCAGCGGCTGAAGTGCCTCATGCTCTTCCAGAAGACCTGCTCCGGCCCCCTCTTCGTGCTGGGGGTTTTCCTGCCCTTCGCCGAGTTCTACCTGCTGTACAGGCACACGTCCGTTCGCTCCCACCTGCACCCGGCCGGCTTCTGGTACTGCGGCAACCGCGGCTTCTCGGACGAGGCCAGGAGCCTGACCTACGTCGTCTACCTCCTGCAGACCTTCTTCTCCGGTGACCCTGATCGTGCTGGTGCTGATCCCCATAGTGGCCTACGAGCGAAAGAAGAAGGTCTTGTCGAGCAAGAGGTCCAGGGCAGGAGAAAACATCCGGAGGCTGTCGGCGTCCATTTTGGTGGCGTCGGTTTCCGACCTGGGCTTCATCGCCGTGGCCGTCACGGTCCAGCGCGAAAACGTCATAATCGACAAGACTCTGCTGGTCTCGCTGGTGCTCAACGCCAACATGATCTGCAACTTAGTCTGTTTGCAGTGCTCCTTCAGCGACTACAAGCGGAGGCTCATGTTCGGGAAAGTCCCCAATGCCAGGAGCAACTCGAAATTTGAGCTTAAGAGGAGGGTGGGGAGGAGTAAGGAGAACAGGCGGGCGCAGAACGTTTCGTCGATCGCCACCAACTACACCCAGGAAATAACCACTCTGAGTTGCGAAAGAAAAATCACAAAGCTTTGAACCGAATTAAAAGCATGCCTGTTTTAAAATGAACATTGAATAGAAGCGTCGTCGAGATATTTCGTCATGTTTCTTTTGTGAAAGTGTGTTGGTGTGTCTTTTCTGCGACATCGACAACAAAATGTTCAACAAATTTTATTAAGAGGTTGTTAAAATAGAAAAATTTGAATAAACTATTGAAAATATAAATTTAAGCCTTTGCTAATAAAGATCCGAGTAAAAAAAAATTCACTGTAATAATTAATAACAAATTTAGACAGTATTCTTTTAGTATTTATTTTTTTCACAGAGCTCCGTTAAAGTGTGTTGACTTGTTAACACACAGAAGTGTGTGTTAGTGTAATAACGAAAGAACACTGTTTAAATTTGTTAACATTTAGAGTATTGATTTTAATTTTTCATAGTTTAAATGCACACGATAAAAACATTTTTGTTTGTCTTTGAAATTTAAACTCGCTATTTAATTTAATTTAAAGTGTTAAAATCAATATGTTGTCGGAACAAATAAACACTGGTCATTTGCTTCTCAAAATTAAAATGACCTGATTATTTTTGTTTTGCTTTTTCATTATTTTTTTCGGTGAAAGTTATATTTTGTGTATGTGTTGCTTACTTTTTACTAATATGTACAATGTTCTACTCTAATTGTCAAATAAAAAACAGTTTATGTTTAGAAACGTGTAGATTTGTGAAAATTGTTTAAGAGTTGGATTGAATATTGCAAAAAATAAACATAATTTTCCTCCAAACTGTTTTTTTAAGCAACATATTTGCACTAATAACTTCTTTTAAATTACGTTTTAAAAAGTTCTTGGTTTTATAAAACTCAAAAAAAGTGTTTTACTTTAATTATAAATTATGTGCATGAGATTAATTCTAATTAACTTTGAAAACTTGAATTTACTAAAGTTTTATAAATTAATTTTTTAAACTTTATATACAAAAACTAAAAAGAAATAACTATTTGTAATAAAGATAGTTTAATTTTTTAACGGTATTACACACTAGTTATAAATTTCCGGACAAAAAAAAAATCAATTCATAATTAAAAATAAAAAGTGTTTATGTGCGTCCATGTTTTAATTATTCATACTTACAACGTCAATTCACTGTTTGAGCCTGATTAAGTAGTTTGTTTACACTTGTCATGAATCAGATGTATTTATTATTAAACTGTCGGGTTTTTTTTTATTCTGTAAATTCAATAAAGTGTTTTGTTTCGTAACATAAAAAATTTCGAAAATGTTTTAATCAATTTTTCTTTTTTAAAATGAAAGAGTAGTTGTTGTTGTTGTTGTTGTAAACAAAGTAAGTTTGAAGCTTTTTTAGTTTATGTAATTTTTTTTATGTTCTATGTTTATTTAATCTCTAAATTTATTGATTTCTTTTTAAAACTTTAAAATATAAGTATTAGTTTTTTGAGAAAGAAATACGCACACTATTAAATTAAAAACAATGTTATAAAAAATTTATTAAAATACATCCTTTTTTTCGAAACAATTAAAAGTGACCCAATGTCAATAAAGTATTGTTTTAGAAAGATTTTTTCTTAATAAGCTTACGTAAACTAACTTAATGTTTATCTAACCAATCTTTATTAAGAATAAGTCAACAAGTATCTTAACTTAAAACTGTTGTGTTTTGGTAGTAAGAAATATTTTTTTTGTAGTGAACGGTTATAACTAAACGCAAATTAAAATAATTATTACTTCTGAAAATATTGGTTAATACCTTTTAAAAATGTTATCTATTGTAATCATTTCTATGTTTTTTTTTGTTTTAAAAATGTTTATTTTAAACTGGTACATTTATAAATAAATCTATTAAGAATCGATTGTCAAATATTTAATTGAAAAAAAAATGAGTAAACATTGTTTATTATTTGATACACATCAACACTGTTATTTTTTTTGATAGACTTTTGTTTACAGGAAAATTTGTTACATTTTCTTACACTCTAAGGTTAACATTTGTAGCAGTTTAAGTCTACACGACTGATAATCAAATACAATGAGAAATTGTATATTTTTAGGTGGTATAGTTTGAAATAAAGTAAAAAACTGATATTTTGTTCAACTTTAGCACTAAATGTTTATTATTTTTAGCTACTAACATGATTCTTTAAGTAGAACTTGAAGTCCTAGGTCCTTAAAATTGTTTAAAGTTTAAAAAAAAAAGGATTGATCATACCAATTCGATTAAAAAAAAAACACATCAAAATTTAGCCTTCACTCCTTTCCATAAATAAACTATAGATAACTGATTATGAATAACATTATATAGAATGGTATGTTTTAAAAACTATATACACAGTAAATACTTGTCTGAAATTGAAAACTAATCTTAGTAAGAACTAAAACTTTTTTATTGTAAAGTTTAGGCTTTCTGAAACTAAGTTTAAGTTTTAAAGTGCAAGCAAATTTTCAACACAGCCCAAAAATGCGTGCCCCAAATTGTTAGCTCTAATTTGAAAACTGCAAATACTGCATTTTTAAGATAAAACTTTTTGATTCAATAATGCCTCTCAACCAGAAGTGCTACTTCATAATTGCGTAATCAGAGGGAAGACTACCTTTTTTAAGTTTTTTTTTTAATAAACAATGTTTTTTGCATAACTAAAACTTGGCGAGTTTGGAATCCTTTTTTTTTCAACGGCTATTTATTTAACAGTAATGTTGTTAAAAAACCTGGAAACAAAAGTTGGTTAAATAAACTTTCACAATCTTCTTTTTAACTAACTTTGTAATATTTAATAAAAGTGGTTTTAAAAACTTTTCACTCGTTTAAATAACATTTTCGATTGATTTTATTTACTTTAAGAAAAACGCTACTACAATACATAAAGCTTATTTGTTGTTTAACCACTTTTGAGACTAACGAATGTTTTTTTCTAATAATTCTAGATTTGTTTATTTGTTTAACAAGCAAAATTAATAAACAAAAATCAAAGTTTTCCTAAGACTACATTAAAAAAACAAACTGTTTTATAAAAACCAGTTATAGTTTCGAACTAAGTACCTAGAATTTTTACAGGACTCTGAAATGTTTTGTTTAAAATCATCTAGATTCTAGATACAGTTTAATTTGAACTATTTTTTATTTTTTAAGGAGTGCACGACTGTTCTATTTCTGACAATTTAAGTTTCGACATTTTAAACTCTAATAATTTTAAGTAACTTATATTATTCTCTTTTAACAATATTTTGTTTTAGCTTGTTTCTCTATATTTTTAATTTGATCTTTAGGAGCATTTCTTTTTAAGTTCGTGCTACTTTTTGATCATTGGTTAAAAAATGTTTCATAACTTTATGAAAAAAGTGCATTTTTAGTAATTAATAACTTTTTTGTATATCAATGCATTTTAGAATTTTTTTTATACTATAGTAATATCTTTAAATAGATCATCAACTATCAAGTAAAGCATTTTTGAAAAATGATTATTTGAATTTTCATGTAAGTATAACTCTCTTTGAGTAAAATAAATAAGTGGGTAGAAAAATTTTAAAACTTTATGTAATTAAACCTATTTTATAAAGTCTGCAAAACTTTTTATGAAACAAAACTTTTTAAAATACAAATCAAGGGTTATGATATTTTGCATAGGTAACACAAATTTATTTCAAATAAGAGATGAAACTGTTTTTGGATAAGATAAAGTTTTGCATATGTTTGAAATTTTACATTAAATAATTTAATAATGTTAAGAAGACCTAATAATTAAGTTTTAAACTATGCAAATTAGTTTAAATATACTTGTAAAATTTTAACTACTACTTCTAAGTAAAATAATAGCTTTTCTAGTTTAATTTATTGTTTATTGAACGAAAAAAAAAGCGCTCAAATACTTGGTCCAAGGACCTGGTGTACAAAAAAACCTTTCGGTTATCGAGTCATACACCAGGATACAGTTTAAATTCATGTCCAGAACTATGTCAAGGAATTCGACTTTTAGCTATTAATTTTAATCAATTTATAACACAGGTCGGAGAAATTTTTCCCACTTTTTTTGGCGTTAAACATACTTTGTTAACGCAAATGATTATTTTTGTAGGAATTTTTAATTAAGCTGTATTTTTAATAATAACTAATTGCTAGTGCACTATTATAATTTTTATAACAGTTTTATTTCAAAATAGTATTTCTAAATTGATTACTAGATATTAGAAAAAAACTAAATCTGGCTTTTTAAAGACTTTTTTTACATAGTACGGTCTGCGAGTAACTTACCAAGGAAAACTGGCCCGCTGTTTATAGATGCTACCGTGCCGACCTCTAAGTTATCATATAATTACTTCAACTTTTTATGACATAAACCTCTAATTTTCTATGTTACTTCTGGAGATAAAACTTTTTTTTTACAAACTTTGTCTTTTAGAAATAAGTCTTAACTCATTCTTTTAAAAAAACATCCTAAAGCTAATGTCACAATCTATATCTAAAAAACATAAAACGTATAATAAAGTTAAAAACTTTATTTATCTAAGAAGTACCACTTGTGGTAAATCCCCTTATATGCATACACAACTTTTGTGTAAATTGACATAAGCTTTTTCAAATGTCTGGTACTTCATACTTTGAAGATGAATAGAAAAGTTAGTAAAGTTTAATACTATTGTAATAGAACTAACTGAAATTTCAAATCAGTAAATGTAAATTAGCTCTGTATTTTTTGTTAAAACAGTCTTTATACTATAAGATATATAAGACACACAATTTCTATAAAACAAGATATATTTTGAGCAATTCTCATCAGTAGAGTACAAAGCTAACAATAGATAATATTTTACAAATTTTTATAGTATACAAATTATCAAAGAGTAATCAAAACATCTATTAAAAACAAAAGCAATTATTAATAATTAAACTCATTCAAGTTTACTTATGTTATAATTAATCTACAGTATAACTACAGGGTTGCCACTTTACCTGGAAACCTGGAAAAACCTCGAAAAACCTGGAATTTGACAATTTAGGCAAAAATAGCCTGAAAAAACCTGGAACTTGAGAAATTTTTAAAGAAACCTGGAAAAACCTGGAATTTTTAATAATTTTAATATTTTCAGTAGTAAAATTTTGATTTGACACAAAAAATCTATCATATAAATAAGATTTTTTTGTCATCATCAAAAAATTTTTTATTAAAAAAAACATTTGAAGTAACTTTACAGTATGTTTTCAATGTTTTTATACTATTTAACACAGTTTCTTATATAGAAATTAACATAAAACTAAAAATAGACCCAAAAATGTGTACTTTTAAAAACCTGGAAGAAATTTGGAAAACCTGGAAAAAATTTTGAAAAAATGAATTGCAACCCTGTAACTATGCATCAATATTCCCAAGAAAACGTTTATTGTTGCAAGGAGTAGAGTTTGAGACTGATGTTTTTTTCCATTAAAAAATATATATAATGAAAGTAACACTTATAAAGTACTACAATAATAAAGAAACAGTATAACCAACATCTTTTTTGCTTACATAAAACAGGTTTCCTTAACAAAATACAAATAGCTTCTAGTTTAATTAAATCAATAACATTACTACAAGTTTTAATAGCTTTAAATCTATTTAGATCAAAACTGTTTCCACATGTTGAATTGTTAACCAAATGTTCTGCAATGGATGCATTTAAAACCTTGACCAGTATACCATCTTTCTTTTCTGAAAAGCAAAAATATCTACACTCTTTGGGACATGCTCTTTTATCCTTCTCCTTGGATGTCTTGTTGTAAATCTATATAGCTTGCTTTACAACAGCAGCTGTATTGGTAAATTACCATACTTTTTTTTAAGTTTGATAATGGATTCTGAGCTTTTATTAATGAATGGGAGTTTTAAAATAACTACACTTTTTCAGGTCCTAATTAATTTATTCCAAATTTTTCTAATGTAACTGAATTGTTTTGTTAACTAACTCTTGTGGGTACCCGCATTTGTTTAAAAATAACTTGACCTTTTTATTTTCTTTTAGTAGCAACTCTAGTATGAATTTAATTGTTACTAAGGGCATAGGGTAGTCAAATATTTTTTTTTCACTGAATATAACATTGGCTCTTATATGAAAGCTTTAAGTACAAACTACAAGCTAGTTTTTATAGAATTGAAAATCTTATTCAACTTTTAAGATATTGTAATTTTTGTGGTGTGTCCGGTAAACATGTAAATTTTTTGGAATCAGTTTTCTCGGAAACTAAAAGAATTACTAAAAATCTGTCTTTTCCTTCAATTTATGAGCTAGAGACCTCAAACTTTCAGGAAACGTTCCTTTTATAGTTTAAAAGACTTTGAATGTTGTGATATTAAAATAAAAAAAAAAAAAAAAAAAAACAGATGGTTTATTTATTTTTTAGCACTAAAAAAAATCCTGTATTTATTTTTTAAAACTAAAAAAAATCCTGTATTTATTTTTTTTCTAATTTAATAATAGACTATTTGTGAAAATTTGAAGAAGATTGGTTAAAAAATGAAGGTGAAGATAGATTTTTAATAAAATAGTCATTTTTTGCGCCTTCCTTTAACAACCTATTGAATTTACCGACCTATTTTCCTAATATCTCAAAAACTACTTCAATTTTTTTTAAGCGGTTAAAAATGTCTAACAGCTCAGATAAAATTATACAAAATAAGATCTACTTGTAAAAATCATAATGGACCCCCCTCCCCCTATGCTCCTAATTGCTTTTGTCTTTAATTAATATTTTAATTACTTTATGATTACTTGATAACCATATAAATTTGTAAAATCTTATCTCTTGTTAGCTTTGTACTCTACTGATGAGAATTGCTCAAAACACATCAATTTTTATTGAAACTGTGTGCCTTGTATATTTTATTGTGTAATTACTGGTCACTTATATTCCAAAACAGTCGATCAAGTTTTGATTTGATGTTGTAAAAAAGGTTTAAATATCAAATACTTTGTATCCAATAATGCAAAATTTGATTTTTTATATTCAAAAAAATACTCAAAATATACTTTATTTGTTTATTAGTTTGTTCAACTTAGTTAGTTTCAAAAAAAATAATTAAAGACTGTGGAAAAAAATAAATTAATATAGTTGAATATTTGTTTTCATGAAATAAAGTGCTTGAGGTAGCTCTTCATGAAGGTACCTTTAAACTATCTATCCTTAATCTGTTAATTCTGAAAAGTAAAAAATAAATTAAAGCAACTTTTAGCTGGTTAAAAGTTTACTAATCGAGCTAACTTGTTCTTAAGCTGTCTTAGCTCTCTTAGGCCTAACATATGTGCACTACTCAAAAAAAGATTAAAACAATTCAGATTTTTTAAAAATTTATACTGTATAAGCTATACAATCAAGAATAGGTTGCTTTAAAGGTTTTTTATATTTCATTACAAATATGATAAAATCTTTTAGTAGGTAAAAGATGGACTTCCTAGTACAGTCGTATTTTAAAAACATATTCATATACGCTTATGCAACAAATTTTTCATCTATGTTGCTTTTTTATTCTGATATTAATTTTTATTTAAAAAAAGTGCTAGTGACTTTTGTATGTTTTCTGTATTCTAAACCAAGTTTTGGTATTTGCTTTTATACATTTTTATTTTTTGTTTTTATAAAAACTGAGAAGAGTATGTAAAGTAGCAAAAAAATTGTAAACCTATGAACTGCAAAATACTTCTGTGTTTTATACCAAGTATAAACAAAAGTTTAAGGTCTGTTTTGAGTTTAGTGAACAAATCTATATTTAATTACTTCAATCTTGTTAATTTTGAAAACTGATTTTGCTTATAGTTTTCAAGAAAACTGTCTTTGTTTTTATAAATTAACAGTGGTAACTTTATGTTTGATTACCTGTGAAAACAGGTAATAAAAACAGGAGAGTAAACTCAATAAAATGCTGCATTCTAAAAACCCAAACAAAATAAGTTTCTAAAAACTATTATAAAAAGTGCTAAATTATTGATATTTTATGTATAAAGACTTTTTATGAAAACTATGTGTACTCAAAAATTATAGCATAGATAAAAAAATTAGCGGGAATTATAAATTTAAAAGTGTTTAACTTTTACGTTATTATCATAAATCTCATTCTGTTTTTTTTGTAACAAAATTAAAGATATTTTTTACCAATTAAAATTAAATACCAGCTGTTTTGCTTAGTTAAAAACTATTGATACACTTTTAATAATTGCTAAAAAACTTGATATGAATATTTCAATAATTATTATACTTTTATAACAAGAACCAAAAACTGTTATGAATAAAAGTGTTTTAACTTGTATTAATAAAATATTTTAATCTAAAATCCCATTTTAGGCGCTTCAAAAAGTGTTGTTACTACAAAAGAATTTTGAAAAACCAGCTTCATCTGCTTTGTGAGTTTATTTTTGTTTTGCATCAAAGATCTTATTGAAAATACAGTACGGACATTGATAACTTTGAACTCTGGAAAAAGCATGTCCTTTAAGTTGGATGCATACATAAGTTGGATGCATACATTACAGTTTTGAGACAAATTGTATCCTTTTCACACTGAGTAATAGATGATATGTACTTATTTTACAACAATATTATTTAATTTAACTCAACTTATTTAACTCAAATAGGTTAGGTATGGTTTAAATTAGTTTTCTTATGTTCCTCTACTTAAACTTTTTTTTTATCTATTCATCAGAAACTTTAAAATAATTGTTATTGTTATAAAGAGTTTTATAAAAAGTTTAATATATCTTATCAAAAATAAAATACCTTGGAAAATGTACTACTAGACTTTTTTAACCTTTATTTTTTTGTTGTTAAACTTCTTTTGATTTAAACTGATTATCCACTTGCAGATAAAAAAATATTGTTTAAAAGTTTTAAAAGCACTTAAAGTATAATTAAAGCGTAAAAAGAAATTTGATAATATTTGAGTATGTTGAATTTATATACATTTTAAACTAAATTATTTTTATAATTTTTTTATACAGACTTGCCACACACTCAGGATAACTCAGAATATTTTGTTTTTTAATTAAAAAACTCAAGATAATTTTAGTTTATTTTCAATAATCTCAGGGCAAATTTTTTTTAGAATAAATTAGAAATTTCGTTTGTTTAGTTTTAATATTTGACAACCAGTTTTGTTGAAGAACTTGACTTTCATTAATTTTGAAAAGTAGATTAATTTTTTAAGATTTGAAAAGACTCAGGACAACTCAGGACAGTGTAAAGTCAGTACAGGACAGTACAATTTTTTTTTGACTAAAAGAGTAGAAAACCCTATGTTTTTATTGCAACTATTCATCATGTTTAAATTGTTGCATATCTATTACTTATATTTGTTATTTAGTTGTAATTATTTAGTTGATGTCTCAGTACTAATTAGTGTTTTTCGTTAAGTATAATATTTAAAGAAGTTAACCTATGAATAGCCTTTAAAATTATCATATAAATGCTAAGAAATCATTGTTATTCGAAAGTTGCACTGTAAGGCAAAAATAAAACAATTCACGTCCAAAAATATGTTTTTTTAATTTGTAGTAGTAAAAAAAACCTTAACTATTGAAACTACAGTATTAGAATTCTATATAGTGTGTATATTTTATATATAATAAATTTAATACTTTGTATAAATGAAAAAAAGTTTCATTTACTGTATAAAAGCTGCATATTAATTATAAAAAATGCACGTGTTCTAAAATGAAAGGCTTTAAAAATAAAACTTGCTAGTTGGGGCAACAGAAAGTATGTTCTGACTGGAAGTGTGGGAGTGGCGGCCTCTTCTCTTTTCCTCTACGGTCTTTACAATGAAAATTTGAAGAAAAATAAAGTTGCTGTTGCAAAAGTGAGTGGTTAAAAAAAGTTTATTAACATACTAAATATTCAAATGTGTGCACATTTTGTAAACCTGCTACTGTGGTTTTAATTAAAAAATGTAGTTAGTTTTTATGTCAATGTGAAAACATGTTTTGTTGCTAAATCTTTCACCTAAAAACTAAGAGAGCAATTTTTCTTTTGAAAAACCATACATTTCTTTAAGATATAAGCTTTGCTCAAGAAAAGTTTTTCTGAAATGCTTTTTGTTAAATTGTGCCTTTATCTGTTTAAATTATTGTACTTATTCAATAATATTGTAATTTGTTTTAAATCAAACAATTCAAAGTTCTTGACTAAAATAGGTTTAAGGAGATTTTTATCTATTTATTATTTCTACAGTTTATTATCAACAAAACAATGTTTCACTCCTTTATTAGCGTATAGGAGATCATCAGTTGTTATAAACAAATCTGAAAAAAGTTTTTGAAAAAAATAAATAGAAGTTATGTAAAAATATTAAATAAAACCAAATGAACAACAAAATATTGAACTTATGGTTAAAATATTTGTGGTTTAACAACAAAAAATAAAACTTAATGATGCTTAACTTAAGTAAGATTTTAATACTTATGTTACATATTTAAGAGTTTTATAGGTACTATAGACTAAAAAAAAAATTATAATAGTTAATAAGTTAAAATAGTAAAAAACAGGACTCACGTTGAAATTAGTTGCCAAAAAGTAGAAATATAATAATAAACACAAGGTTTGCAATTAATAAGGTTTACATAGACTGTTGAATATTAAAGCTCAAAATATAATAAATTTTTTAAAAATTAAAACATTATTGTAGCAAGTAATATAAATATTAAGCTTAAGAAAATACCTGTTTTAAAATAATTCTAAATTTTTTATTCACCTTTTTAAATCATGTAAGCTAGTAAACGTATACTTTGTAGTTATATTTTTGAATAATTTTCAAAACTCAAAAAGTTGTAACTGTAAAGTTAAAAGAAAACACAACATTTTAACTATCCATTCAACATATGTAAGTGTGAGGCAAAATTAAGTTTAAAAAGAAAGCAGATTGCTAACAAAATCACTTTAAAAATCTTGTTTAAGTTGAAAATGCTGCATACTTCTGAATTAAACAAAAAACAAATTTTTAAAATTTTGCAGAGCTTGCCAATCTACAGCGCGGACGAGGTGGCAAAACATTCATCCATGGCAACCGGTATTTGGGTTTCTTACAAGGACGACGTTTATGACATCACAGAGTTCGTGGAATCTCATCCTGGAGGCTGGTTTTAAACGTATATTGATAAAGAAAAAATAAAAATAAAGATAGGCAATATACTTTTGTAAAGTTTATGCAAGTTTTGTTTAAATATGTTATGTTTGCTTGCTCCAATTTTTAACTTTAAATTATGTTTAAGATCTAGAGTCAATAGATATTAATTTTTTATTTTATTTTTTTAAGAACTTGAAAAAATTCGAAAGTTTAAGCTATTGTTTAGCTTATGTAAAAGATCTGTCACTATAAGTATTTTCAAGCAAGTTTAGTAAAAGTTTAAGCATATTTTTTTATTGAAACATAAAGTATTTTAATATTGATATATTCTATTCTATTTTGAACATATCAAAAAATTCTAACCTCGTCTGTAAGTTTTCCTTTTAATTAAAATTCGCTTGTTTTCCTGAAGGTTCCAAAATAATGTTGGCCGCCGGCGGCCCCATCGACCCGTTTTGGAACATGTACGCCGTCCACCAGAACGACGAGGTTCTCGAAATACTGGCCGAGTACAAAATTGGAAGCCTCTCCCCTCAAGACGTGAGCTTGTTTTATGGGTTACCTTGATCAAAAAGACAAATTTTGTTTATTTCATTAGTTTTAACTAAAGTATTTTGTGCAGTTTTGTTCATATTATTTTTTTGTACAATCAACCTTTAAAAACATTTTGTGCCTAAATTACGTTGCTTATAGTTTTGTTAGTTTTAATTTTTATCTTAATGAAATTTTAAGATAAAATGTTTGTTATAAAAAATATTTAGTTTTTTGTAAAATATTGCTATACAGTAATAATAAAAAGAAAGCAACTTAATTTGTCTATGTATTTAAGTTTATTACATTATTTTTAAGTGCATTTTCCTTACTTTCATTTGACCTTCATTTTATTTAAAGAGTGTACTTTATTTATTCTAAAAAATTCAATATTATTTTTGTAAGTACATCAGCATTTTGATTTAACTTTTATATAAAAAAGACAAACACTAGATATCAAAAACAAATCAAGAAAAAATACAAAAAATATTAAGAGTATCTTATCTTATCACCCTTACAGATGCAATGTATAAAGAATTACAATTGAAAACAACTTTAAATGCCCCAAAAGTCTCATAACTAAAAACTTGTAGAAAACTAACACAACAAAAAAGTATAAAGCCAAATTCTTTGCAGAAGAAGAAGAACTTGGACATGGACGATCCGTTCGCCCGGGAACCGTCCAGGCTTCCCGCCTTCAGGATCAACTCAAAGAAGCCGTTCAACGCGGAGCCGCCCCCGAAGCTGCTCAACGACTCATTCGTCACTCCCAACGAGCTGTTCTACGTGAGAAACCATCTGCCAGTGCCGCAAGTCGACCCTGAAACTTTCAAGTGAGTCGAAAAAAGTCGTAAAAAGCTTTGCTTCTTTAGACCCGTTTTTTCCAATGTTTCAGTTTGAACCCTTTCTGACAACGTCAAGTCAAACCATGACATGATAGTTTCACTTTAAAAATAAACTGTTTCATTATAAAAAAGTATGAAAAGTTTAATATTGTGTGTTAAGCATAACACAGATATCAAATGTTTTATATTATTAGTCACTTAGTAATTTAAACATCATATTTGAAGAACAGTTTAAAAAAAATTTTTATGGACTTATTCCAATTTAAGATATTTAAGAAAACCAGTAAAGATTTTGTAATAAAAATAAAAACTAAGCTAATTTTTATTGCCGCAGTTAGTAATCCAAATCAACTTGCACACACTGAAATTTAAGTTTTAAATATTAAAGCTAACTAAGTATTTGCTTGGTACTTGTTGAGATTAAAATAATACGCAGCTGATAAAAAGCTCTAAGGTGTAATAAAAAAATTTTTAAAACTTATAAATTTAGTTAAAACGTTCAATGCAGTTGCCTTAAACGCTTAAAGCTTTTCAAAAGATCCTCTTTTTACTTGTAATAAATTTTAGCATAAATTCACTGAAAACAGGATGGAAGTGAAGATCGGTGACAAAACAGTCGAGCTGTCGCTCGAAGACCTCAAGAGCAAGTACAAGCCCTACACCATAACCACCACCATTCAGTGCGCTGGCAACCGCAGGGAAGAAATGTCCAAGGCCAAAACCGTCAAGGGGCTCAGCTGGGGGCTGTGCGCCATCGGCACCGCTAGGTGGACTGGCGCCAAGTGAGTAACCATAGTAAAAGTTACCATAGTAACTGACTATTAACATTAAATTTTAAGTATAAACGCTTCCAGAGATTTAGTTGGCTATATACACTTTTCACTAAAAAAAAAATTGAGAACAAAAATATTTATGTATTGTACAGGGTTGCCACTTTACCTGGAATTTGGGAATTTTGAAAAAACCTGGAAAAACCTAGAATTTTGAATAAAAATCACTAAAAAAACCTGTAATTTTAACAATTTTAACATGTTCAGTAGTAAAATTTCAATTTGACTCAAAAATCTATCATATAAATTAAAAAAAGCTGTCATCATCAAAAGCTTTTTTATTAAAAAACATATTTAAAGTAGCTTTACAGAATCTTTTCAATGCTTTTATACTATTTAATACAGTTTCTTATCTTAAACTTAACTTTCAACTAAAAATAGACCCAAAAATGTGTACTTTTAAAAACCTAAAATGAATTTGGAAAACCTGGAAAAAATTTTGAAAAAACAAGTGGCAACCCTGATTTTAGTATTTTTGTAAAAATAAAAGTTATGAGATATGTTCAGTTTTATAATTTTTTTTTGTTAACATAAGGAAGAAATTTTTTTTATAATCAAATTTCCTGGAAACTTGTAAAAATTCATTTAAATTTTATTTCTATTTAAAATTCTATGCTAAAGACCTCTTATTTTAGAAAATATTACTTGTATAATCATAACAAAAATATATTGATGTTTTAAAAGTAAATAAATAAAAAAAACTGGGAATAAAATTTTAAAATATTGTATATAATTTTTTATTTTTTAACTACATTCTTATAAAGATTTAGAAAAACCCCTAAAATATTTTTTTCTAAGAAAGTTTAAAGTAAAAAACCTTAAAAAA
>NW_028140040.1:0-36438 GCF_965202585.1 Thalia democratica | reverse complement strand
TGTATACAATAAAAATGCTTAATTTTTTTTTCTATAAAATGAAATTCGTAAAAGTTTTTTAAAGTGTTCATAACATCTGATTGTTTAAAAATATAATAACTTAGGTAATTAATAAATCTCTTCATACTGGTGTTTGGAAAAATTACAATTTTTAGGTATTTTTTCATCAACAAATAGTTAAAGTTTTAAAACAGTAAAATGTTTATAAAGTTCACATCATTTCAAATATATAAATTTAAAATATACTTTTCCTGTTTGTAAAAAAATCTGTAAAACAAACGTGGACGGATTTGAATACATTGTGAAAGCTTTGTTTGTTTTATAATGCTTAAAAATAAAAAGCAGTAAAAATGTCACGTTAAATCAACCAAAAAAAAAAAACAAGAGTTAAATTGAAAAGGAAGTATTATAGTTTGAGTCTGACACCATCTTCACAATAAGATTTTAAAATCATTGTAAATTAATTTAATCGGATTTAATCTAAAACGAAAAAGTATCTAAAAATAAATAGTAACGTGACAAGCACATTTGAGAAAGTTTGTGAAATTTTTAATCTTACCTCGTGAGGACGTTATTTTTAAAGCGACCTATTTATAAAAGCGATGAGATTGAAAACTACTAAAGTCTCGGAAGCTAACTTTACCGGATAGAAAAATTAAGTTATACTGATACATGTGACTTGTTTTCTAAAATGTGAGGTAAAATACGCATATGAAGCGTGAAATTGGTAAAAGTCAACTTTTTCACTTAGCCAAAATAGTTTATAAGGTATGACCAGTTATAGAATTTTCTTATTGCATAACGTAAACAGACAATGAACTTTATATAAAAAACTAAATTTTCTCACTTTTTTGGTTAAAATACTTAGTATTCCGATTAAACCAGCTGTTTAATTTAAGTAACTACCCCTCTATCAGAATTCTGAGTCATGCTGCTAAAATACTAAACAAAAAAATATTGCGGATATCATAAACAAGATTTGAAATAAAGAAAATAAATATTAAGAGTATTTTGCATTTTTTGACTGTCAAGACAAAGTAGACCAGCAGAGACGACTTTAAACTTAATTAGAGTAACATAATAGTTTTACATATATGTAATATTTATATATTTGTAGAACTTGCTTTCTGTGTTCTTATTACGCAGTATATGTTTTGTTTTTTATCAATTTTTCAGGAGTATCGGGAAAGATTAACAAAAAGAGATATAAAATTGCTTTACGATTAAAAAATACTGTTCTGTTTTACTTTTACTGTTTTTAGGAATGAGATATGTTACGTAATTAGAAAGTGCACACTTGTTAATAAAGCTTTTTTCAACAAAAACTTATACAATTTTCACCCATAACCGTTATGCATTAAAAACTGCTCTCCCATAAACTAATAATATGTATTTTAAATTTCTATGCATTTCTGTGATTTTTAAATACATCAGTTAATCTTAATAAAGTTAGGGCCATACATCTTATAAGTTTCGAAACTAGCAAACAATTTCAAAGTGTTTTGTAATCCAAATTCTAAACTAAAATGTGTAAAAAACAAATCGAAACTAACTTCTTATTTTAATATTAAGTCTAAACAAAATGAAGTATTTGATTAAAAACACACGATAGAATAGTCTTCAAGCTAATATAAACTTTATTATTTTTTGATAAAAACAAAGAAAGCTATTTTCTATAAAAAACGATAAATAACTCATGAGCTTGTATGTAGAAGATGGACAACTATTTCTAACCTTTTTATATTCTATATTAAAAATTTGAAGTTTTTTTACTTACTTGTTTTCTTTTCAAATAATCTCTACGTGTGCTAGTTCCTTAAAATAAGCACTATGACAAAAATTTTTGTTTTAAATGTTTCAAAAATATGACTATTGACTTTTTTAAAAATTTTAAAACAAGATTTAAACTGCTATGAAGAAAAACTAAATTTAAGTTTATGTAATACTTCATTTAAATATAAATTACACTGTTAAAGTATAAACAGTTTTCTTATCATTTAGAGTCAGCTATTTGAGTATAACAATGAGTTTCCACATATATCTTTATACATATTAATTTTCAAAGTTGGTATAGGTTTTTTTATTGTGAAATTTATTATCATTGCTACAATATTGTAAAATGAAACTGCATAGCTTAAAATTGATAGAAATTTCCTATCAGCTGAGTTAAAAATTGTTCCATAAATAAATTCGTGAATTGAAACTTGATACTAACTAGGTAAAACTTAATAATTTTTTATTATTTCATAATTATCAAAAAAAAACGTTATTGATTTTTTTCTTCTGTATTACTGCGTCGTTGATTGCAAGCTTATAATTTGTTTCTCAAAATTTTAAAAACAAGTAAAACAACATACTTTAAAATATTAAACAATCGGTTAGTTGTTTAACTTTTTTGTAACTGGTATTTTCTAATCAAAAGTGGATATTCTAAAACTGAAATTTAAAAACCCTTTTACAAGTGTTTATGTATTTTTTAGTTATATTAATAGTCTTAAAGTTAAAACGTTCTTGTGATTACCAAAAGTTTAGTTGTATAAATTTGTATAATCATTATTAATTAAATTAAATTAATTTTAGTAACGTTACGTAACTATCTGTAGTATTAATTATAGTTACAACGATAACCTTTAGAAGTCACATTGATTTATAACGAAATTATGAGCATTGAGAAGAAAAACACATTTACAATAAGAAAATTTAAGTATCTTTTACAGTAAAGATCTGTGGTAGAAATTTTTAATCAATGCTTATGAATTTTTTTGTTTTTATTACGTACTTAAATAAAATTGAAGATAAAATCGATTAAAGACTAACATTTTAGCAAATTAAAATATGTTCTAAACAAAATGTTTTATGTTTATTTCACCGTTGGTTTGGCAAATATTTTATTGTAAGCTTTAAATTTTCACTTTATATTTTGCTATTTATACTTAAAACAAAACGATTTTAGTTTTTCTGTGTACTTATGATTTTAAAAGAGAAGAAAAACACTAGTTCATACACTTTAATTTTTAAACTTTTGTCTTTATTTGCTCATACGCACTAATATTCGTCCCACTTAAACTTAAACGCGAAATAAAAAAATAAAATTCCAGAGAAACTAAGTAAAATATAATTTAATTTAAAAATGAAATATATTAAATAAAAATCATAAATACAGCCAACAATATAAACTAGTATGATAATTATGATTGAAAAACATATACTTTAAGCTACATAAGTTTGAGAATAATATAATGAAAAATTATGAATTAAATTTTTATATTTTCAATGAAAACTATTTCTACTTTCACATAGTTGTGTATTTTTATAACTTTAATTTTTTTTTCAGTATTTACAATTTAACTAGCTGAATTTCAAGTACTTAAGTTATTAAAAAACTAGATCATGTTAAAATGTTTCAAAGGTAAAGTTTTAGAAATTCGATACAGTTTTAAGCATGAACTTTACGATTAAACCAATATGTTAATGCAATAACCTAAATAAATTATTCATATCGTATAATTTTTTTTTGTCTATATGATCCAATCAATATAATAATTAGTGCTTAGAAAAAATAGTTTTTCCCTTTTAGTAAAATATTAATAAATACTTCTGTTATCAATTAAACTTTCTTGTAAAACTTCTAAATGCAAAAGCTTAAAAAAAAGATGTTTGTGTTTTACGTTTTTATATTTGTTTTGTATATATTAAAAGAACAATTAGTTTAGAATTTCTTGAATTTACAAGAATTTCAATCTAAATTATATAAAGTGTAACAAAAACTTAAAAAATACTGGGTGATAAATTGTACATAACTATTATCTCAGAATTTACTAGTTTGTTTACTAGCTAAAAAGCAGTTTTGAAGAATTGTTTCTTGTATTTTAGAACTAAAAACATATGTAAGTTTCATTGTTTATAATTGGCTTCCCTTTTGACACCTAAAGAAGCAAAGAACGTTAACAAAACGAAATTAAAAATTAAGTACACGAAAAGTATTATCTAATAACCTCAAAAGTGTTAGTTGAAGAAAGAAAAAAATATCTTTATAAATGTGAAAAAAAGCAATTTTTTTCTCAAACTATTTATCAAACCATTAGCAGTGAATGGAACATACTCAACAAAAAAAGTTTACATATTAATTGTAAAAGCTTTTGCATACTTATTAACTAAAAACTTTGATTTTGATATAACTTTAACAGCTTTAGAGTTAGTTTAAGTACATTTACAGCAGTATGCAAAAATCTACAACCATATCTTAAGAATGAAAATACTTTTATGTTATATTAAAACAATTGACGACTCTAACACTTGTGTAAAACGTAACAAGTAAACATTTTAAAATGTTAAAACTCTTGTATTGTAATAGAAGTTGTTTAAAGTTTATTTAGCTATAATTGTTGTTTTAAAAATAGCTTAACCCTCTTACAAATTACCTATCGACCTTACCAAAGTCATTGTTTTTTGCAACGCATTGTTTACATTAAAAATTAAAGTCCACAGTGCAAAAAAGCAATCAACAGATCAAACACACTCTGATGCATAAAAACAAGTGCATGCCAATCACCAAAATAATTAAAAAACGTAATGTCATAACTGCATGCACTCAAACACACACAAGTGATCACCGATTGGGCAGTGATTTCACCCTGCGAGCAATCAGCGGGCTAGTACGTGTGCGCTTCCAGCTCTGTTTGCTCGTGATTGTGTTTGCTCATGATTTTGTTTGCACTTCCACGCTTGCGCGGCGCAAGTTGGTAATGGCGCGGAGTTGGGTCGAACGGGCACCCGGCGTTAATCATTGGCTTTTGTTCGGCGGTGATAAAACCCAAGCGTCGGTGCCGATGTTCATTCCGTTCAGTTTGCTGTGGAAGATAGAGGGTAAATGAAAAAATCTACTAATTACAATTAGACACTAATTAGACTGAGTTTTATGAAAACTGAAAAATTTTTTAGGTCAAGGTAGTATGATTTAGTTGATGAGCTTGAAATTTCGGCTGAAATGTCTCAACCACTCATGGCAGTTCGCAAAGGTTTTACTTAATAGTACAGATTTCAGGTAAAAATCGAGATGTATTCACTGCCAGACACTCAGAAACACGATTTAGCCTGATTTGATTAATTGTGTATCTGAGTGTTTTTCTGTGACTTCATCACACTCTTCAATTGCATCAGTCTAGCTGTGTTCTTTATTAAATAAAAAGTAGTTCTCAAAAAGAAAAGTATTACCCATAAACAGATGTTAGTCTCACGAAAGCATTTTTGAGGTAAGACTCATGAATAATATTGATAGTATTTTAAGCTGTTTCGTTATATGAAAAGAATAAGGAAGACTTTCTGCATATATATTACTAATTCGTAAAATTAACGTATGGTATTTTAATAAATAAACAGAAAAGAGAAATATATAATGGAAACAAAACTTTAAAAGCCTTCAAAATTGAACTAATCAAAAGTTTTTAGAAGTAAGTTACTAGGCGTTTAAGCTTATAAGCTGATAAAAGTAAAACATACTTTACAATTTTGAAAACTTTTTGGTGAACTTTTATTAATATTTTCAGTTTTATACATAATTTAACTATGTCTTTTATAAAAATATATGAGTTTATAACTAATTTCAATGTGTCGCATTCTAAAAAAAAGCAGTATTACACCTTTTAAAAATTGTCAAGTAATACTAAAAAAAAACATTTCTATTTGGTTAAAAATAAGTTTAAAGCTTAAAACAAACACAATCTTATCGTGCAAAGGCGTTGCTCTGTTTTGAGAGGTGCCCTGTGTTATGTTGCAGTTTAATCATTAACTTGAGCAACTCAAACACCTGAGGTACAAGTCAAAAAACTTCGTTGTCGGCCTAAGGTTTAGTTTAAGCAAACATCAATTATAAATTAATGTATAACTAGTTAGCATTTCGCGCAAAAACAGCTTTCTCACATAAACTAATTTTTCCGAGGCAAGTTTTAAATTTATTGATTAAAAGTTAAAAAAACTGTCGTGTATTTAGTAATGTTTACTGCTGTAATCAAAGAAAATAAAAGCATATATACTTAAGTAAGAATGAAAAACACTTTTACAGTTCAACAACAAGATTTTCTTTATTAATTATTGTTTATCGTTTATATTTTATTGATTATAACGTTTATTAGAATTATCTGTTTAATATTTAGACTTTTGTAGAGCAAATAAATGCTTAACTCTAAAGTTGATGATGTTTCTTATTTAAAGCTTTATTAAGAAAAAATATAATTAATTTTAGAATTCAGTAGCATATTTAAATAAGTTTTATTAAATTTTTAGTGACACAATTAAGCTTAAACAAAGTTGATTACAAAAACCACTATATAAATGTCCAAAATTCTTAAAGCTTTATTAAACACTTTTATGGAAAAGTATGTTTATGTAGCTAGAGCGCTGTAAAAGGTTACTAAACTATTATTATTACAAATTAAAAAAATAATAATAAAAACAAAATATTAAATTAGGACTTCCGTTTACGTCTTACTTATAAAAAACTATTTTAGCTTTTAGTTTCATAAATTTAAATAAATTGTCTTTAGTTTGTAAAATTGAATTTCGGGCAATCAAAAATAAAAAACTAAATAATTGGACTGAATTAATTTATAAGTAGTTTTGTAAAATAAACTTTTCAGTCAAGAAATTAAAAACTAAACTAAGAAAAAACTTGTTCTATAAATAAAGACTTATAC
Source organism: Thalia democratica (assembly GCF_965202585.1). Taxonomy (NCBI): domain Eukaryota; kingdom Metazoa; phylum Chordata; class Thaliacea; order Salpida; family Salpidae; genus Thalia; species Thalia democratica. The sequence continues at coordinate 29,746 of NW_028140040.1, read as the reverse complement.
ATTTACTTTTAAAGTATCAGTAGTTGTTGCATGCAAGAAGAATGTATTACAGCAAAGTTGATATTTTTTCAAATCATAACAATTCAAAAGTAAGACAAGTAAAAACCTTACTTGAACTCAGTTGAGATTTTTTAACTAACTCTAAACAAGATTTGTCTAGATTTTAAAAAGTATGCATTAATCCTAACGGTAGTGATTTTAAAAGTCTTATAGATTATTTTTGTTGTATGCAGTATATTTTACGTGTAGTTACAAAATCGGATACAGCAAATTTTTAATCTTATTTAGCCGAAAATGCTATTTTAGCTCTGCAAAAACTGGGAACGGTTTAAAATTGCACGAAAAAAAAATTGTACGAAGATTCTTTTCAGTTTGCACGAAGACAAATTTGCACGAGCAAGCAAAATTGAACGAGGGGACAAAATTGCAGGAAAAAAATTTTGCACCAAGGCTCAGTTTTGCACGAGTTACAATTTTGCACGGAGGATCATTTTTGCACAAGAGTAAAAAGAGATTGAAAAAAAAATATTGACCGAAGGTAAGAGTTAGAGGTAACAGTGATAGTAAAGTTAAATATGAAAAATGACTAATAATAATTATTTAATTGTTATAAAAACAAGAAAAAAATTTAAAAAAATATTTATAAAAAAGCTACTGACCGAGCGTAAGGGTTAGGGGTAACAGTGATAGTAGAAAAAAAAGATGTTACCGACCGAGGGTAAGGATTAGGGTTAACAGTGATAGTAATAAAAATTAAAAAAATAAAATAAAAATAAATAAAAAATTGAACTCGTGCAAATTTGACAGCTATCCGTAAAAACTTGTTTCCGTTTACTACGCGATGAATAAAAGTTTAAAAGTATTAATATAGCATTTTAAAAGTTATAAGTAAATACAAAATTTAAGTTAAAAAAGACGAAAAATACTATGCACCAACTTTTTATACTTAGTAAAACATATAACTTAACTGTACTAAAAAATTATAACTTATGTAAATTTATTTCTTCACCTTTCAACTTCAAAATAGTTAATCGTTTTTACCTTAATCAAAAAGTTAAAAAAAAAATTCATTAAACATCTTCAAAATAAATGCTCAAAAATTTTAGCAAATGACTTGGGAAATATAAAGATATTTCGGTTATCGAGCTACTCACAAAAGCTACTTGTATAAACAATAATAATTAAGGCACCAATAAATTAATTATCATAATTTGTTAAAGTACTCTTAGTTACAAATGTATTTGCTGCCTTGTTAAGCTAATGCTTACGTTATATTTAAAATTTTCAACTTATATATGTATTTTTTTTAATATCTTTAAGTTCTAACATTTTTAAGTTTATAATTCATTTCAATCAATTACGTAGTTTATACAAATTTATGTGTTTATATGGTAGTTTTATTTTAATTATTCAACATTTTGTTGTTTGAAATATTACTTTGCTTTTACATACTACAAAACTGCACTGAGCTAGAACATTTTTTTGAACACAACGCTTAAAGATATATTTGTTTTAATAAAAAAAAAGTTTTGCACACTTTTTCCAGAAGAAACTAAAAATAATTTTTTAGGTATTCGCAGAAGAACTATACTACAAATTTAGCAAATGAATTAATAAATCTATCAAAAAGAGTTTTATTAAGAGATTAAAGTTTTTCTCATAAATTCTTTAAAATTAAATGCATATTTATCTATGTTTAAAAAACAAATTGTTCGTAAATAGTTGGCTGTTTTTAGACATAGTTTTTATCTAAAACATTTACTGTAGTTAAATATATATGTTAGTAAAAAATACTTGTACAAATTGAGGAAGCAAAAATTATAATGAAAAATAGCTATTCAAAATATAAATTCAAGTGTTTGTTAATAAAAGATCCTAGTGAAACAAGTTCACTGGAATATATAATAAAAACAAATTATACAGTACTTATTTTATTATACCGACATATGTTTCTGTGTGTTAATGCATTAACACAAAAAACTAATTCTGATGTTTAAATATATTGTGACGTAATTATTAGATATATTTTGTGCAATCATTAAAAACCGGTAATAATTTTGAATTAGTTCTTTCTTTCATTCATGTAAATGGTTGATATTGTTATTTGTTAATTTCTTGTGTATTTTAGTTTACTTTACTTTATTTAGACTTAATAATTACCAATATTATATAATTTTATAACAGTCGGATATATTATTAAGTATTTTACCTATTATTAACCATTAATCTGTATAAATTATTTTTATTTAAATAAACACATGTAAACACCTACTTTAGCTTCTATCCTTACCTTACAGTATTTATTTTTTTACAGAACCAAGTTGAAGTGTGTTAATCCGTTAACACACAAAAACATATGTCGGTATAATAAAAGAAGTACTGTATAGTTTGTTTTTATTACAATGAAAAATATTATTATTATTATTTTAACACAACCGTTATCTAACTTTTTCGAAGCTGTGAAAATTATTTTTTAAGGAAAATCTATAGTTTTAAAGTTTGTTTGTATTTGTTACTACAGAAATTATTAAAACCAAACAAAACAAAGACACCAAAAAAAGCGTATATGTATTATCTTACTTACTTATTTGTACTGTACTTATATGTTTGCTTTTTATTGATTAAAACACTTGGCTGAAGAAGCGTTTAGTTAGACACTGAAACAGTTGTTACAACCAAAAATTTCTTTTTGTGTATCTTAAATTACTCACTTATTTATAGATAATGTTTATATATAATATTAGTATTCGTAAAAACTTCTGTGCACTATAAAAAAGTTTTAATAGAAATAATCAGAAACACTGTACAATTAACTTGCAATCTTTAATAACACGTCTATAGTTTACCCGATTAAGGATACACCGTTAAAAGCTCAAAGTAAATATTAATAAACAATGTAAAAATATAAAATTTTAAACATGTCCCTAGCTAGTATTTGAAAATAAACAAATTACTGTAAGAATTCTTTATAAAAAAATTCGTTTCAGATGTCATATATGATTCTGATATATTCTGTCGTCATATTCTATCGTGTTGAAAAACGGACTAAAGTGTATATTGATTTTGTTTGTAAAACAAAAAAAAATTACTTTAGCTTTGAAATGTAGATGAAGTTAAGATAAATTTAAAATTAACTGATTGAACTTTGACCGTGTGCGTTTTCGAGTTTTCTTAGCTCTAAGCAAAAAAAAAAAGAATAAAACAATCATCCAAAATTAAAATTACACAAATTAAAAGTATTTAAGCTTTTTTCAAACACGTTTGCCTAAATGTATAACGAAAAATTGTTATATTGCAGCAATTAAAATCGATTTTAGCATTTTAAACCTGAAAATTAATACAAAGAAATAAATTTCAAAACAAGGCGAGATTAACTTTTTTCATTTCCTTACACAGCTTAACGATATTAGTGAAAACTTACATTTTAAATAGGTAACTTAGTACTATTAAAGGTTTAATTGAATGCTATTTTGTTAGTTTAAGAAAACTAGTAATAACTATATGAAAAAGGTCACAAACAAGGTCGATAATATCAAATGAAACTTGTATAAGTTGTTTAAGAAATTTAATTTTTTACAGTGATGAAGTTAATCTGATAAGCAAACTACAAGCTATTAGGCTTCTTTTCGATAGCTTATCATTTTAATTGTTAAATAAAATTTATAAAATATACAAAAAAAAAAATTTAAAAAAATCTTAATTATTATATACACTAAGTGCAGCTTAAATAATTTTACACTTGTTGGTAACAAGAAAAAGTTTTAATCATTAAAAACACAAGCTTTATAAAATATAACTCACTATAACTGAAGAATAATTAGAAGAACCTAGTTAAACTTTTTTTTTTTTTTAAATGACACAGTTTTTTGATGATGCCAAAAACTATCAAAAATTTATGCTTCAAATTATTCCGTTTGGACAGTTTAGATAAACTTGATAAATTCAGTCGATAAGAAGTTAATTATTCATTTATATTTTTTTCATGTGATATGTGTAACATAACAAGTTTGCAATATTTTTTTTGTATTCAGATATCAAACTTGATGTTCGAGATAATTTCATTCATGAAAACATTATCCTCATATATAAATATTAGAAAAATATTAAAAAGCTATTGAAGTGAAATAGAGCTAACTATTTCACAAAATGATGTGTTTAAATTCTAACTAAGTTAAGTATTGATAAAGTTTCTATTTTAACAAAAAAAGCTTGAAATTATAAAAAACAATCATGAGTGTGTAAAGTCTTTGTAACATGTTATAATAAATGTTTAAAAACCGTTAGAAATTAAAACATGATATTTGATTTAAATTTTAGATAATAATGATTTATCAACCGTCTTTATTAGTTTAGATACTTTTTGTTGCTGATTTTGAACAGCTATTTGTTAGAATTACAAACTCTTTTCTATTTTTTGAAGCTAAAGTTAAAGTAATTTATAAAACACAATTTATCGACCAAATTGTATTTCTAAGTATTTTTACATTTTCCAGTTTGCTTTGTTCTCTACAACGCAATTAATTTAAACACTTAAGCTTGAATAATGGTGCGATCGCAAGTTTTTCGATTTGTTAAGGAGCTAAGTCCCAATAGAAATGTATTTAGCCAGAATGCGTTTTTAAACTAGTAAGAATAAAGTTTTTCAAACTAGCGTATTTACAGTAAAAATATTTTCATAGATTTTGGTTTATAAATAACGACGTACATTAGTTTTAGATAATAACTATAATTTATCCCTAAAAAAACTCATAGCATATCTAATTTTAAAAACGGTATCAAAAGTAGTTTAAGTATGTTTATTAAAATGTTTTACTTCTTCACAAAAGTACATGATTACATAATTGTTTACTGAAACAGTTTTAAAAAGTATTAGTTGATACTTAAAAGTTTACAAATTTTAAAACAACTTCGCTAATAAATGTCATAAGTGTTTCGATATAAGTTAAACAAAACTCGCGTCGAAAAAATACTAGGCAATGTTAGATACAGACGGTTTTTCTAAGAAGAAGTTATAATTTCTAATCGTTAAAATATATCTAACTTGAAAAAAGTTTCTTCAATATATTAGGTTAGCAAAAACAAATTGATAAGTATATCTTTACTTAAAAGTAACAAGTTCTATGAGTAGTTGCATAACACCAAAAAGTTTTAAAGCTTGTTTACGCACTTTCATTTTAGCTAAAGATATGCTTAGTAACCTTAATATAGTTTGCTTTTGATAGACATCAAATTTTAAAGCAAAATTTCATGACTAAATTGTTAGCTAAGCCTGAAATTGCTATTAAAAACTTGTGCAGAGATTGAAAAAAAAGAGGAAAACAAACTATCAAAGTCTTCTCTGAATAGACAGCCATCGATGATCAGTTTCTCGCGTTATTTTAAATAAATATCAACTTAGCAAAGGTACAGAACACAATGTTAAACTAATAAAATTAAATTATTTTTCCAGCCTTACTTCGATTTTATGCCATTCTTTGCAAAAGAGAATAAGCTTAATCGATTGTTGTTTTTGTTTACTAATGCTGTTTTGGTTTACTTGTTTTTTTTTTAGTTTGTAGAGGTGACACTACTTATGTTAAACTTTGAATTTTTTTGGCTAGACATTTGACATGTTTACTTTAATTGATTGAAATATAAAACGACTGTTAATTTTATGTAAATTTCACTAACGTGTTATAAGTTTTAAATTCCTTTAGTTTCCAGCTTATTTAAAAATTTTTGTAAAACAAATAATTATGTTACTGAGCATTTTGCATATAGCTATTAAAAAATGGTAATTTTACATCCAGGTATAAATACTTTTTGGTATAATAAACTTTTATTTTTATTTTTTTTTGAAAAACAAAACTGCATTTAGCTATAAAGTTTTGTATGTATAAGTTACACGCAAGCTTAATTGCTTTAACTATTCAAAACAAATTGTCTAATTCTGTCGACGACTAAAAACAGTTTTCTAAAATTAGTCTAAAAACAAGTCATCTATGCACGTTTTACAATTAAAGTCTATTTTAGTAATAAAAACAAACTGTTCAAATACCATATGTTTTATTACATCCTTTACACAAACGTAATAAAGGTGACTCGAATACTCTGAGAGCCACGATTAATCGATATTGTTATGAGTTCAAAAACATAACAAAGTACAACGTTCCAGCAGTGAAAACTTAAAACGATAACAAAAAACGTATTTATCAGCACTGAAAGCAACGTGTGTTTTTATTAATCTTTATAAACTGTTAAGATAAGTCTCTTTAGGTCGCTGAAAAATGTTTTGATATTTTCACTTGTTACAAGCAATTACCAGTCAGCAGCTTTCAAAACATAATTTTGAGCACTTTCTACTGTTTCGCCTCAATCCTTTTCTTTCCCTTATCCGCGACCGAATAGCTGACGGTGGAAAAGTTGGTTTCCTGCCGAGCCTTGAACTGCTTCCTGGCCAGCCCGCCCGTCGTCTGCACCACCTCCTCCACCACCAGCTTGTTGTTTTCCTTCTGCTTCTCCTTCAGCTCAATGTTGCCTCTCAGCGCCGCTTGCAGGCAGTCCGGGAAGATGCCCTGCTCGTTTTTTTGGTCTGAAAACAAGTTGATTTTTTCGAACGCTGAACGTTTGCAAAATAGAACTTTTTCTGTTTTCGTACGTTTAGTTTATTTAGTCTAATACAAAGTAAACTAGTAAAAAAGATTTAAATTTTATAGAAAACATACATTAAAGCAGCACAAAGGTTGTGAAAAATTGTTTTGTAACGAGCTTAGTTCTAAGAATAAGTAAGATATTTTTTTTTTGAAAACTAAACCTAAAAAACAAATAGAAATAGTTTTATAAGTTGAAACGTGCAAGTAGAAGCTCAAGTTTTATTTTATGAAAAATTAATAATTTTAAACTTGTTTTTGTTGCCGTTAAAAACAAATAATTTTTCTGATAAATAGTTTACTTTGTCCTAAAACGTGCTAATTTAATGAAATTTAACAAAAAAAAATGCAAGCATAATATAAATAAATTTGAATTTAACAGTTTTAATTTTTTTTATAAAACTACAGCATTAAATCAAAAGCCTGGCTAAAGCATTAAGTGTTATACAACATTGTAGCTGTGAAAGATGAGCAGATAAATAAATTTTGTAATAAAATATTTATTTGTGTAGCTGTTAGTTTATTATGTACATGATAAGAAAAGTCCTAATTAAGACTAGAATTTTGTGCTGCGAATTAATTTTAATAAAATTTTATTCGATAATCTATCTTATCTACTTTAAAGAAAAATCGTTTGTTCAACAAAAAATTCCAATATTGGCTGTAAAACAAAACTGTTAATAATTGAATCATGAACACTTAGTTTTATAGCTGCTTAATTACATTAAACTGCTATTCCATACTAAAAAACAAAATCTTATTGCAAGTTTTATTTTAAAAACCAGAGAAAACTACCTAAACGCATTATGATCTTGTCGTTGTTGAAATTGGGTGTCGAAAGCGCGGTGTTGTCTTGGGATTTTCCGTTGTTGTTGGCTTTGCGCAGCACAGTGACGTGTGTACTGTGTGCAGAACAAAAAAAATGTCAAGTTAACTAAATTTACAATATATCAACAAATAATAGTAGATGAAGTGAATTCGTAACGCTGCCTGCCGTTGGTTTTCTTTTTTATTTGGTATGCAGTAAATAAAATGCGTTTAATTGAGATTAAAAACGTTCTACGTTAGCAGATGAAGGCTTTAGGTCTAGCTTTTTTTTCAAGAAAATTTTAAATAATTTTAAACTATTTTCTTAGAAATATTTTATTTTTATCTTTTAGTTTAAAGATAATTTTTTAAATTTGAATTGTTACAATTTGAATTTAGGCTAGTAGAATTGAGCTTTGGCCTAATTTTAGGTTGAATTTTGTACAAAAACAATCATAAGTTTTTTAGAGTATATTTTTATCGATTTTTATGTAGATTTCAACTAGAAAACAACATTTAGTTCTTTCTAAGTATTAACAAATATCTCTTAACTATATTTTGAACCTCCATTTAAAAATGTCTTTTTAAGTCAAATATTTACTTGGACTTTATAAAACTAAAAGTTTAGTAACATTATTTATTTGATTATTTAAACTAAACTTAACTTTTATTGTTTAGTCTTTAACTTTTATTTATCTATTGTATAGTTTTTTTAATTTTAGCAAAAGTATTTATAAAAAGATTTATCACTGTACGCGTTTTTAATTCTAATAATTTAAAACTTATACATTTAAAACAAGTTTGGCTTATAGTAGCAATTATTCAACAAAAACAATATTTACAGAGTTGTAGTGTTTTACAACTCTACACTTGAAATTTTTTTTTTATAATACTAAGTTAACATTTGTATTAACTTTTAAACACTATTTAATGTATAACTAAAATAAAATCACAACTATGTATAAAATCGCCGATCAAAACTAACAAATTGTCAACGTGACGATTTCGCTTCACTCGAAGTATAATGAAAAGCTTGTCGCGGAATCGCGCGCTCATAAACGAATAGATGATGGGATTCAGCATTGAATTAGAAAAACCCAGGCAAACCGTGCTCACGTGAATGAAGAACGCAGTTTGTTGGCTGCAAAAACAATTTTATTTTTAAAACTGCTGAAACAAACTTTAAAAACATATACTAAAATACAGCATGAGCTTAAAATTAAAGCATTTTAATAGTTGTGTAACGATTGTTATTAAGCTCAAATTTACGTTTTGTTTTATTTTTGAATTAAATAAATACTATTCAACAAAAAAAAACTACGAAAATGACTGAATTTTTTAAGTTTTTGTTTCCTATAGTAGATACATTTGAAACAGTTTTAAACAAACAACATAGAATTGTTAATGTTTCTTTATAAAGCTAGCTTTAAGCTTTATTCAAACTTCCTTAGATTTAAAAATAAATAATAGTATTTCCAAAACAAATTTATTATTTTTGTCAACTACTTTCTAGTAGTTAACATTATTACTAATGCAACTAGAGCTTTACATATATACACGTGCTAAAAGTTGAGCTAAATTAATTTTTTACTTTTTTTTCTGAAAAGTATGTTTCATACACGTAAAATAAACTTAAGTTATTATGTAAGCATTTCGAATCAAGATAGTCTAGTGTATATATATATATATATATACATATTAAATTAAGATACACAAAAGTGAACCTTTGCTTGGAACAACTGTTTAAACGTCTAAACGCTTTTCAAGCCAAGTGTTTTAAATAATACTTTTTAGTATACATGTATATACGTATACCTATTGTATATATATTATATATTAAATAAAACGACAAAAAGTTTTACATCCGGCTTTGAACATTCATGTATACTGACAAAATTGAACATGATAACATGTTTATCTGTTTAATACTAAAACAATTGTAGTTTAAAAAATAAAATAATATGTAAATGAGCACAAAGCGCGTTACTTCTTTACACTTGTCAGTATCAAACTTATTTCTTTAATACTGTTAGCATATAACTCAGATTAAAACAGTACTTTAGCATACCTTTTTATGCAGTCTTCGTTGACGGATTCGATTGTTTGTGAGGAATGCACAGCAGTAGTCTGTAAAAAGTAAATGCTTTTCTGAACTTGCGTTTAAAGCGTGTATTGAAAACTTACCACTGGGTTGCTGGAGTTCACAAATGTTTGATTTGTTGGTGAAATATATTGGCATCTCGGTGACAGCAATCCCAAGTACTGCAGAACTGTTGCAATCTTTGATATAAAATCGACTGTAAGCAGTTTTGAAAGCAACATATGTATTTTAGGAAAATCTAATGAGGATGATGAAAAGTAGCTTAGCAGATCTATTTTCGGTCAAGAATAGAAACAAGCTTGAGCTTACTCTTACCAAACAAACTTTTGTACTAGTTTTTTAGCATTTGATAAACTCTAACCTACTGACCAGTATCGTGCTTTTGAAGTGAAAGTCAAAAAACTCTACTTTTAGTTTTAGACTTCATATAGTAATCAAAGTTGAATTTAAGTTGTAGATAAGGGTTTAAACAAGTTTCCGAATCAATAGAAATTGATCATTAGGTTGTTATAAAGTACAAATCTTTTAAGTTAAGAAACAAATTTTTGAGTACAAAAGTATAGTTTTTTTTAAGCACTCTGAAAACATCTAAATATTTTATCAAAAAACTATTGTATTATTTTTTTTTCTCTAACTGTTACTCTACCGACTAATCAGTCAGCATTTAAATGTGGTCAGTTAAAAAACAGCCAGCTGAAGGAAAATCAATTAATAAGACGAAAACACAAAACGAAACCGAAGCACAGCGCAGATTGAGGTTAGTGAGCTCGGTAATTGGGTTAGCCGCCGCAATCGAGCCTCAATTAGACTGCCCCCTCTAATCGCCACGAATCAATTCGAGGTTCGAGGTGCGCAACACAGCTGATTAAGTGATTTTCACAAAAAAAAAAAGATGGTAGCTTAAAAGGTTTGGTTTAAAAAGATAACTTTTTTTCACGCGACCGTTCCATAATTATGCGCCAGCGGACACAAAGTTGGCCGAAATTGTTTAAGAAGTGTTTTTTTTTTGCTTTTTTTCTGCACGTGTTTTGTGTTTTGCTTAAAATTGAATGAGTTTTAATGTCGGGAAAAGTAATAAAAACCTACGCGTCAAAGGATGCGCTTGTAAGTATTTACTTAAAAATGTATATGCAAATTTTCAGATCTACGCAAACGTTTGAGTATACACCAATGTTTGAACTAAAACATATTAGGGTAATAACTGTAAATCGATTTATATAACTGTAATTACAGGACTTACATAAGCATACTGACTATCTTATTATTATTTTCTACTTACTTGATTAGGAAGCCAGCATATTAGAAAAAAGGCAATTACGATGAAAATCATTCCAACTAGTTTGTTTTGATCTAAAATGTATTATTTAACTTAAAACGTGAAAGTTATTCTTAGTAACATTTTATTGTTTTTGTACATTTTTTAATGGTAAATTATTTTTGACTAAACAGATCTGACTTTTTACTTTTTCAAATTTAAAATATCATCACTGTATAAACGCAGTATATTGTTTAAAGCGAAGTAACACATTTTAAATAGAAAAAGAAACTAATAAAACCACTTAAGTCAATGAATTTACTTAAAGAAAAATCTTAAATGTTTTTGCAGTAGTCTACAAAGTTGTAAACAAAATAAATAGCATAGTTTAAAAACTATTCGAATTCTTTAATTAACAAGCATTAAGCAAAAACTTAAAAATTGTTATTATGGCAAAAAGCATTCTTACCGTTTGCGTTATTTTTCAACTTGTTCATTCGACTTCTCTGCTTTTGCATGAACCTCAGTATGTCAGCGTAGCAGTAGGCAATTATGCTGAGCGGAATAACGAAGCCTCCGATAGTTCTGGTTAATACGAAAAGGTTGTACATTTCTTGTGACAAATCCCAGCTACACTTTTTCCTATTTTTATTGCATCCTTAATATGTCTACCATGAAAATGAAACTTGTTCATTAAAACTTGTTTTAAAAAAATCACCATTTTTAAATTGTTTTTTTTTTTTTTTAATAATCTAAATTTTAGTTACACAAAAAAAAAGTGTTTTTAGTAATATTTTGTAAGTTTTGTTTGTAAGAACAGAGTAATATTGAAACAAACCTCCCGTTCGTAACGAGAACATCTCTGTACAGGCCGGGCATTATGATGAAAGGCAAAGCGACTATGAGCCAAAATTGTTCCGCACACAATTCTGGCGTTGCGAAGGTTGCGTAAAATACGAGATTTAATAGCCTGAAAAGCAAAAAGTGTTTCAAGCTTAAATTGACTTTTGAAAAAGTTTAGAATCAGATTTCATCTTTAGCTGATGACGGTTGTGAATCTCACTAAAAAGCAAAATATCATTGTTGTCATTAGCCTAAAACACCAGCGACATATGTTAAAATTTTGCACATCTCTCTCAGATATTTCATACAAGTTGCAAGAAGCTCACCTTCACGACAGCCAGCCATCGATCAAAGCTCATCAGCGCAAGGAAGTATATCGACGCGTACATGCTTATGTAAGTCAGGCAGCCACTTACCTGTTTTGAAATGCTTCATCAGAATAATTAAAACAGTTTTCTTACCTGTAAAACAGTAAAGGTATGCAATGTTTTCAAGCTATTAAAAAATGATAGTAAGGTGTTTTTATTTAAATCTGCTCGCAATCAATTGTTTGATTAAGTTTTCGAGCATCTGCCTTGTGTTTCGTCTGACTTAATGCGTTCTTATCAAAAAAAAAACTGTCTAAGAGTGTAAAATGAAGCGAAAGATAATCTTTCAGATACCCTTTAAGTTTTATTCTCTCTTTAGTTTCATATAATGCTATATAGTAAGAAGAATTTTAGTACTTCTAGTTGCTGTTACTTAAATTTATTTAAAGAGTAGCAACGACTTCTAACAAAAACAAACTTGTAATGTTTAAGTTCGTATGAATTTTAAGGTGATTGTTTTTTTGTTTTCTTAGATAACAACAGCCGCTGAATATTAATTATTAGCAGTTTGTTGTTTAAAAGCATAAAAAATTTCACGGAAATAAAATTAAACAAAGTTATTAGATACATTTCAAACAGTCTCAATAATAAGAACAATAATAAATATTTCTTGAGCAAGAAATTATTATTGAATAATTTCAACGAAGGTAGCTAGTTCTACATAAGAATTTGTAGGTTAAATTAAATAAAAAGTTGTAGCTGAATTGTTTTTATTACTTTCCTTTGTCATAAATCAATACTTTTTTCTTACAACGAACTTTTACACACATTTAATTTACATTTTATTAATTTATCTAAAGCAGTGCTAAAAATAGCTTGTTTAAAAAATTTTACTAAAAAAATAACAATAAAACTTATTTTTAAATTATTTTATGAAAATTTTAAAACAGTGTACATGACTTAAGTTTATAGTTTATTTCAGGTGATGTTTTTCGAACAAAATTTAATACGTAAAAAGCATTGGTGTTAATTAATTTATTTTAATTTAACAAGTTAACATAATATATCAAAATTCAAAAAAAATATATTTGGTTATTAAATAAAATCTAAACAGTAGCGAGCCAAATAAATTTAACCTTGACTTGTTAAGGTTACGCCTAAATTTATTAAAAATTTATACGAATTTTTTCATCTCAACAAAGCGATAAGTAAAAAAAAAACTTTCCTTTTATTAACTAACTAAATTAAAGGGCTTGATTCATGTATTTGAATATCCTGAAGTTAATTGAACTTTAATAAGATTAATTTTGCTTAGAATATTTGAAAGCATGCAGTTTTTTACAAAAATTAAAAATGTATATAATGAGCGTAATTTATAAATTAAATTAAATAGGTTTAAACTAAAACAAACTATTTTATACTGACAAAACAAAAGTTTAGTAGTAAATTCTAGGTGAGAAATTTTAGTTGAGAAATTTATGTAATCGATTTTTCTTTGGTAATAAAAGTCAAAAAGAAGATGTACTACAAACATATATAGGAAAAAACTTTCAAAATATACCCTAAAAATACTTTATGTAGTTTTTTGAAAAATACAGAAAAGTAGCTAAGTAACTAATATTTCTTAATCTTTTAAGTTATTTGTTGCTCTGTTTCTACTGGTTTCGAAATGAATAAAATACTTGAAAAAAATTAAAATAAGCTAATGTTCAGCTTATGTTTTTATTAAAACTTTAAAGTAGTTTTTGAATCCATAAATCAAAATAATCAAATTTAAACTTTTAAAAAGAAGAGTTTTGAAGTTCTGTTTAACTTAAACATACCATTATTAGTTGTTTTTTAAACTTAGCGCTTATTAAAGCTGCTAATTAAAATTTAATATTAAGCTTTGCAAACTTTTAATTGAACAGTAACCAGAAAGAAAAATTCTTCTGACATAGATCTAAACCCAATAAGTGGTTTATCTAATTTTTCTAAAAATAGCAAACAAATATTAAAGTTCGCTGAATGTTGTTATTGCTAATTTTTATAGCATTCTAAATTTTAGTAAGTATACTTTTATTAGTCGTTTATCTTTATTTTACTCAATTTAACTACTTTTTAAATATACAAAGCTCAAACCATCTTAAAACTTGATCTAAACTTTTTCACATTAGTTGTTTTAATTTTGTCAAAAAATAATTTTTTAGTAGTTTGTAAAGTTTTAATAACTGAAAAACGTTTAAAGCTACACAACATCAAAGTTTAAAGCAGCATAAATTTGTTTTGTTCAATTAAAAAAAACACCAACGAGTTTTCCTACCGCACTCACGCTTAACATAACCATCCGCAGCTTTATTCTAAAAAACTCAACATTCACACCGAAACCTTGCACAGAACAGGCCCGAACTTCCACTCGTCGGTGGCCATCTCGGCGGCGTACATCGGCAGCAGTATGAGCAGCAGAACGTCGGCTATGGCCAGGTTCGTCACGTACAAGTCCGTCACCGACATCCCCTGTTTCGAAAGCAGTTCGTTTTCGGTGTGATTTTTAAGAGAAAGGGAAAAAAGTTTTTGGCGATAGCTTAACTTGTGCGGCGTTCATTTGGTAAAGTTTTCCTTTTACCGGTTTTTGGTGCATTTTAATATTCTTTTTATTAATTTTAGCTCTTTTTGAATATTACCAAGGTTATTTGAAGTTTATATTTCTGAACACCGAACACAATTGAAACAAAAACCTTGGTCATCTTGATCATAATGTATAAGACGAGAAAGTTGCCGAGGACTCCCACGGCGCAGATCACCGAATAGATGACGAGGAAAACCAGGCGCATTTTCGGAAGATCATCGGTGTTTGTGACGTAACTGTCGTTGTGCTGTGAGGTAAGCGTGACGTAGCTGTCGTTGTGCGGTGACGTGGTGAAGGCATCCATTCGAGTTTAAGTTGAAGTGTTTCCGATAAGAATTTAGAAACAAAAAAAAAACTGAAACAAAAAAAATCTTGATCGAATTTTTGCTCTCACCTTTTTTGTTATGTAAATCGTAGATTACCATTTTATTTTTTGCATGTATTGGTTTTTAAAGAGTCATTCGGTTTTAGAAGCTAATACTTTTAAAAATTGTGTTAACTTAATTTTAAAGTTTTTTATGACTAAGTAAATTTTAAACTATTTAAAACTAATGAACTTTTTTGCAACGGCGTTACGCGTAGGGTAAGCAATTGTTAAATGTTTTATAAAGGATTAAATCAATTTGTTTTATAGTTTTTAATTAATCGTTATATAAAAAACAGTTGAATAAGTATAATTTACTCGATCATAAAACAAGTTTTCTGTCACTATTTTTTTCAACATTAAAGCTTTTTAAACATTTCATATATTTCAGAAAAATTTTTTGTTTCAAAACATATTATTTTTAAATTTAAAAGAAAAACTTGAATTAACAAAAGGTTTTTATAAGTTTCGAATTTTGCTCGAAGTGAGAAGGAAAAGATAAACTGTTTTGTATATAACAATCTGTTCGCTTTGCCTTTTTTCTTACTGATCGTTTTTTACTTCGTTCGCTTTTTTACTTTTATATAGTACTAAATATATAAAAGAAAATTAGCAAAAATTTAGGTCTTATATTTTACACGATTTTTTTACTGACGTTTTAAAAAACCCACACAAATCACACTTAAATGCTTTTTTTCAGACATGAGACATGGTTCTATCAAAAACTTATGTAAAATAAAATTTTAAAATGTATAATGTCTTTGTTTAAGCAAAAAAAAGGTTTTAATTACGTTATAGTCATTTACAGGACCAATATTATAATAAATATCAATTAAAATCTTAGGTTTCAGGAAAAAAAAAAGCTCGTTATTATGTATAAAACAGCTATATACTTATAAGTAAATTACTTTAGCAATTAACTTCAAACAAAAACCAATTTATTCATTTAGAATAGTCCTTAACAGAGATATCAAGCGCAGAACACTTTTTAACTTTCTTAAAATATATCTCAAATCATACTCTTTATTGGGATAAATTGAATTTAAGTTTTTTATGAGCCGCTTATTATTTATGACAAAAATCTGATAAGATTAGTTTTAAATACTTATAAATGTAAATAGAAATTGTATTTATATTAAAAAGATCAAAAGAATTTTAAGTTTTTTAATCTAATTTTAATAAATAAAATTTGACTTAAAAAAATAGTTTGTACGCCAATATTCCGCCACAGCATTATAAAAACTATAAATTTAAAAAAGGTTATAAAAATGTGTACTGGAAAGAAAATTAAAATAAATTAAGCAAACTTAATAGAGTATTTAACTTTTGAATGATGACTAAATTATATTAAACAAGTAAAGCGTATACAAGTAGCGATGATTTAAAAGCAGTTTCAAATTCTATATCGAAAAATTCAATTATCTGAACATTAACAGTTGAAGTATAAGTTTGACTGTAGTAAACTTTTAAAAGCTAATATCATTTTAAACTTTCTATTTTTGTTGGAGCAGGCATAACGGTTGAAGATGATAGAAGTTTAAAAAACTAAAGTCTGCTTGCTCATTAAACACTCTCATAAATACTATTATTAGTTTTAAGAATCGTCAAAATAATTTTCAAGAGGACTCTTACAGTAAATGTCTATAAAAAAATTTTAGTTTATTTGTTTTTTACTTTGATTGAACAAAAAGATTAGTTACACACTTATTTCAAAAATAAAAGTAAGTTTAAATTTTTCAAAAAAGGTTTAAGTACTGTTTATATTTTTTGTGTAAACTAAAAAAAGGTTTTTTCGAAAAGTTTTTTAAGTTAACATCAAACTAAAAGCTAATATCTTATATAGTTTTTTTTATACAGTATATAACGCTACCTGCCGGTTAGTTTTTTGATAAAAGTTTAGAATTAAAAACCGTTTTTTTTTGACACGTAAAAAAAAACTTTCACATGAAAAATGAATACAAGGTATGGTCTTTATCTAAATGGAACCTTATTTAATACAAATAAATTGTTTAAAAAAAAAAAGAAAATAGTTTCTACATAACAAATATTCTTCTTAAAACAACGTTAAACTTTAAGTGGCTTAATTTTAAAACTTTTTTATTATGTGTTACATGAATAAAACATAAATGTAAGAAAAACATAGAGTAAATCTTTTATAATTCAGCTTTTTACCAAAAATAAAAAGCTTTGCACATTCAAAAGCGTTAAGACTGAGGACATTCGGGTTTAATAAAATAAACATTAGTGTTTTGCTGAGTGTAGTTGAGTTTGTACTCATTATGTGAACCTAGCCAGCAGACTTCTGTATTCAGCTTAACTAGGACTTTTATTTAAGTTATTAAAACTTTAAAATATTTTATTTTTGAAAAACAAGACTAAATTTAAACATAAACAATTTTTATAAAGACTATAGTTACAACTTTCAGTAGTAAGCTAATTTTGTAAAGTTAATACTTTACGAACATAACTTATTTTAGTACTTTTAACTAATAAACACAACTAGTCATTGTAGAGAAATTACGTAAAATTCTTAAAATTAAAGTTTTATAATTTATCGTCAAAATATTATAGTACTTGTTTTTACTTCTATATACAGCTGTTAACTTTTAGAAAAGTTCAAAATGAACGTTTAGTTGTGCTCTAATTAATAGTTTCAAATGTATTTATACATATTTCATTCTTTTGTTTATTAACTTTCATATGTGAATGTTATCAAGTACTGCAAAGGTACAAACAACTTATTATTTACTAAATTTGAATGAATTTAAATCCAAGTTTACGTTTTTAGTTTTAAAAAAGCTTTTTGGGAATAAAAACCTACTATTATTAATTTTGTACTCAAACAATTTAAATCTAGTAGCAGTAGTCTTCACTGAAATAAACAATCTTTTTTGCACAAAATGTTATCTTCAGCAGAATTGCTTTTGTTTTCTTTACTAACATAAACTACTTGAGAACGATTTTTTAGTTTCAGTTTAATAAAAGAGAAACTACTATTCTGTCTTCAAAACCCTTTATTTAGTCAACTCTAACCTGTAGTTATAATTACTCAAAGTTTTATAAAAGCACCATTTTAACTTACAAATCTTGTATTATAAATTCACAAAGTTAAAAACCAAATTTAAATTTTTTTATTTTTGTAGTCCTTAAGTATTTTCTTTACTGCATCAAGCCTTAAAAAAAAGTTTTAATAGTTTATTTAAAAAAAAATATAGTTAACCACGTCAAGTAAAATAACAAAATATTTAAGGTAACTTTAAAAAAAGTTATTAAAAATTTATGTATCACTTCTTATAAAGCATTTTTATAAATAGTGCTTTAAAGATTTTGTGACTTAATCGATGAAGTTTACTTTTTGTTTTTAATTAAAGAAGAAAGTTTCAAAAAACTTGCAAAAGCAGCTGAAAGAATTATTCAAGAATATATATGTAAATGTTATAAAGTAGAAAACTTTTTTATAATGAAATTTTGAAAATGTTGAAACTTTCTATTTTTTCTTCTTTCTATAATAATATTATTTTACTTTTTTTCATGGTACTAATGTTTAAAAGTACTTTATTTTCTATACTTGTATTCTATATGTAGTGAGTTTTAGTTAGAAATTAATTCTATAAAGTACTTATTAAAGTTAAAAACTAGAATCCTATGTTGACAGTTATTTAACAGAACAAAAATACGAATTGTTCAGTGTCCGCAGTAGAATGTAACAAAAAGAAGAGAATTACTCTTGATTTTATTCTTTTTCTCTTAAACAAGGTGTTAAAATTGAAGTATAAAAAAAAATATGTTTAATAAAAAATGTTAAAATATAGTTTAAGAAGTGATGACATAAAACGAAAACAAAAAGCTCATAAGCGTGTTAAACTTGTTAAAAATTTTCGAATAGTGTGTTACACTTTTTTAAAGCATAAAAATTTATAAACAACAGCAAGTTTTAAGCGTTAAGCTTGTATACTGTTTGTGTTTAAAGCAGGAAGTCCGGATGTATAAATCACTTTACCGGGAATTGTTTTTGAGCTTAAAACGTTAAATTGTAAACTAGCAGAAACAATTTCAACAACTCTCTGAGATGCAGTTAATCTAAAGTAAAAACTAAAATTGAAGTTTTTGTGTTTTAACTTTACATAGTAATTGTGTATGACATTTTATGTGAAGATAATTAAGGTGTCAAGTTATGTTTAAGGAATATATAAATACAATATAACTTATAATTTAACTCACTTTCTAAGGATGTATGATAAAAATATATTGTTTTTATTTTAGAGGACCAAAACTTATGTGCATCTAGTGTTTTTAAAATAAATTTAAGCAAAATATTTTTGATTTAAACCTTAAAAATAAAACAAGCTTAATTTCACGTTTAATAGAGCTTTTAATAGAAATAGAAACAAGTGTTTTGCAAGTATTAGATACGACACAGGTTTGTTCAATAAATATGATAATCATGGTTAACAAAAAATTTTTTTGCAGTATTAAAAAATAATTAAGATACAATGTGCAATTATTTAGTGCTTATCTGTTTACTTCTGTTTACAATTTTTAATTGTCATGGTAAGTAACAAATTTTTTTAAGTATTTGAGTTTAATGAAAATTTAGACATAGTAAAATAAAGAGTGATGTTTTTGTTAAATTACTTAATATGATATCTTATAAAAAATTATTATGTAAGTACTAAATTCTTACTGTTGTATTATTACAAAAAAAAATATTCACTTGTAACGATCACTGCAACTTGTGGAAACAACATCACTATAAGGTAAGCTTAGATATTTTTTTTTGCAATAAAGAGAAAAAGAACAATATATCTTTAGTACTTTTAAAATTTTGTTTAATTTAAAAAAGCTAGGTGCATGACAATTCTAACACACATAGAATTACTTTTCAAAGTATGATAGTTTATCAAAAAAGTCTTAGAATTTAATAACTTAGCCTTATTATTACTTTGAAAATAATGCCTACGACAAAATTGCAGTGTGGTACCTGATGCAGATTTCCCTGTTGGAAGCACTGATGCATGGGCTAATGCATCGGGTTTAGTATTAGGGACTACACAGTATTGCGATCCTAGCGGAGTGGCACCTGTTTCAGAATGCGAGTTCACTGAAAATTCAGGGACTTATGAAATTGAAATTGAGGATTTTGACTCTTGCGGTATTTCATCAGTGTATAAAAGTTCTGAAGATTATGTCAGTATAAATTAAAAAATAAAACTTTTTTATTGTAAATGTGCTATATGTATTTTTATATCAACATATATTTAAATTTGATAATTGGTTATTATGCACTTGACTTTTAAGTTATACGTTAAGTTATTAGTTATTTTAAAAACTTAAAACTTGATACCATAAAAAATCTTACAGACTGAAATAACCATGCTTGTTTCAAGGGTTCCACATATGAACTCAACCGTAATTAGAAGATCAGAATGTGGAACATTTTCAGTGATTTGTCGATATAACAAGACATTAGAAAATGCCACTTACGACACTTCTGTGAATATAACTACACAGTAAGTTTACAATTAGCATAGCAAAAGTTCAGTCAGAAGTTTTAGAAAAGGTTACAAAAATGCTTTTTTCTTAATAAGAATAGTTTTATAATTGTACTTATTCAATAACTCTTCTATAAAATACTTATATTGTTATATTGATAACTTATAAAATAAAAATTAATGATAAGATCAATACTTTTGCTAAACATACTACATATTCATCTAATTAAGTCACAAGGTTCTGTTCTTGTAGTAATATATTCTTAAGAATATTAACTTCATACTTCCATTTTGTTCAAATATAGCTGCTTAAAAAAAACTTTAGTACATATCTTAATACACAATGCAAAATGATCAACATATGTTTTTTAAATTCAACAGTCCTTACGTAGGAACAAATCTAACTGAAAACGCAACAGCTATGATTGGACTTCATTTAGTTTCTACTGCACCAAATGGTACTACCCCAACTAGCGATATAGCTACTGGTACAGTTTACAATTTGACAGATACAATTTACGTTGAAGCAGATATAGTAGATAATACAGATAAATTTGTGGCAACGGTTAGTTTATAAAAATTTAAATTTCTTTTCAACAATATTATATTCTTCCTTTTTTAGTTGTATAACTGCTATGCATCTAAAACCGACGATTACGACGATGATTACGAGCTGATTGACAGTGCTGGGTTAGAAATAATTTTATAATGAGTTATCTTAAGTACACAAAGTCAAATTTTTTTTTGAAAATGTGTTCGTGTAGTTTTGTTTTTAGTATAAAAAAATGTTTTTTTTAAACATGATTTTAAATCTTAACTCTGTTTTCATAATCTGTAAAAAACATTAATAAAAAACAACAGTTGTGTTAACGCCGCAGATGGTACAGTAGAAGTTGATGGTGGTACCCTTCCAGTTACTCCTTACCCGTATCCCTACTTTGAATTTGAGGCTTTTGTGTGGACGAGTTTGGAGCATACAATTTACCTCCAATGTGATATCGATATGTGTTTAGATGATGACACGGACTGTAAGAATGATATGACAGTAAGTTATTACTTTCAATGTTATAGACTATAGTTTTATTAAGTTCTGTACACTGCCTAACTAACTATCGGACACTAAACTGAACTCCTATAAGATGTACCGAAAAAGAAGCAAAACATAATAAAAACTGTTAGAATAATTAGTGACGTTTTTATTTAATTATCTATAACAAACTAAGAAATCTAAATAAAAACTAATAAAATATTTACTTAACTTTAGCATCTTTATGTTTACAGTTGACTTAAATGCGACTATCAATTGTTAAACTTGGGTCCGTTTTTGAAGCAAAAGTGTTTGCCCTAATATTTGCTAAATCATCAAATGATTTACTTTTTATTATACTTATACCCTTAACCCTAACCCATTTTACCCAAAATACTTTTATTTTATTTATTTATACCCTTATTAACCCTAACATATTAAAAACTAATTAAAACATAAAGTTTGTATAATATTTTTATGCTGACTCAGCAAATACTTTTGGATTTCCGTCACATCAACAAAAGGACTTGTTAAATTTTGTGCTTTTTTGCTTAAAAATAAATTTGCAAAACTAATAAAAATATATTTTTAGTTGAAAAGTGCTTCTAATTAAGTTTTTTAAACTAGTGCTTACTAAACGGTTATCATTAAAACTAAGCTTTTATGTTTTTCTTAATTTTAAATAATTTTTAAAAATTTTGTTTTTGCAAATCTTTTTTTGAATCGGACTCGCCGAATAGAGAACATGCCTACCCCAAGTAGAATTATAATTAAAATGATATTTTTAGAAACTAGGTTTTAAAAAGATCGTTAAAATTTTTTTTTTTAATCTTTCAGATATGTCAGAGTAAAAAGAGAAACCGATTTAGAAGAAGAAGTAGCAGTTTAAAAACACGCACAGTAAAATCCGGACCAATCAATGTACAAAATGTGCTATCAAAAGTACAATTTTCGGAAGAATAGATCTTGATTTTAATTACTAAGTCGCAAATATTGAAGTTATATGACAGTACTTCTAATAAAATATATATAAATCAGTTTGAACTTATGTTTTTAAAGTTATAAAATAAAAACTTTTATAAAGTTAGATAATAAAGTTAACTATTTCAAGCTATATGCATTGAGTAATCCGTACGAAAATTATTTAAACTACCTAAAGAGAAGGAAGAAAAAGTTAAACGATTTGTTATAAACGTTTTTCAGCAAAACAAGTTATGCTTATTCGTTTTTGAAAAATACTAAAAACATAACATATTGAAGTGTAAAATTCAAAATAATTTGTATTTTTACAAAAATTTTAATTTAATGGAAATACATAGTTTATTCAGTAAAAATAAATTTTCGAACTTAACAAGATATCATCAAAAGTATTAATTGTTTTTACGAGATCACCTACATATGTATTACAAATTATTAATAATAAATTAAATAAAAGGTTTTCACTACTTTCATAATTAAGCTCAATAAATCGTTAGTTTTAGTTTCAGTTCATGTCTTTAAGCTGTGTAATTTAGAACATTGAAAATTTTTGGCTTAAAACTAAGCTCTATCATTTGTGTATGTTTTGTAGCTTGAACTAAATGTACAAAAATAATGTATTTTTTTGTACATTAATCAATTTATTTTATTAAAAAACTATACTCTTAACATTATTTAACTTTAAAACATTTTGTACGAATGATCACTACAGCTTACGTTTTTGAACAAAGCAGTTTATTAACTTTAGCTGGTAAAGTTTAAAAAAATAAAGTTGAGTTGAGTATAGTAAGCTTTTCTTACTAATAAAAAAGACAATCTAAAATTTAACTTAGCATTAATATTTTCATCGATAAAGTATTTCTGTGCACAAGTTTTTAATAAGAAATAAATAGAAATATACATTGTAATGTTAAAACTTTTTTCAATAAACTTTTGTTTCATTTAAGGCATTGTAATGAAACATAATATAAGTATAACAGTGTTTTGTGTTTTAAAATAAAAAGAACTAATCGTTTCTTAGTAGCTTATACTTTTACAGAAGTAGTGTGAAAATATTTAGCAAGATTTTATTTAACGAACTTCAAAGCAAAAACTATTTTTTTTAGTAAAATTTCATAAGATTTTATTCGTTATCTTAAAATTTATAAATTATAAAACACATGACAGCTTTTTTTAAATATAAACGCTAAAATTAAAGCTTGTAAATAATGTTATTTATGTTTTTAAGTTTTTAGTAATTAATATGCCTATTTTTTATTTTATAAACTTATAAGTCAGAAATATGTTTAATAAATACTTGTCTCTGGCATAGTTGCCAGAATTTTCAGCTATCTATTGCCCTCCCAACAACTTCATAAGAAAGTCTGTTTAAAGTATATTAACTGTTGAGTGTCGCCCAGGAACTAAGTTTAACATTGATAGAATATTAATGAATGATCTAGCTTACAGTTAAACAGTTACAGTATAACTTTTTTCTCACAAATTTTTACTTAATGGAAGTTAACTTTTTCATAACAATATACTAAAATAATAATTTTTTACAACCGAGCAGAAAAAATTCTGATATTCTATTTTAGGTAATTTGAGAGTTAGTTGAAAACTTTTGTTTTTATTTGTAAAAGTAATTTTGATTTATAAATCAACGATTGGTCTACTGTTTGGGTTCGCATCTATACCTTTTTTCAATTTTAAGTTAAGTAAACTTTAGTTGAAGATAAGCTTGAAATTTAGTAACTGTTTTTAATTTACTGACTCTATTTTATAAACTTGAACAAAATAAAAAAACAAAATACGATGTAAAAATTTTAATCATATTGAATTGTCTATTCCAGTGGTTGTCAAGGTGTACACTGGTGCACACTAGTGTAAACGAAACATTTTTGGGGTGCACCATTTTTTTAGGGTACACGAAACTCATTTTTGAATGAACGAAATTTTAAGATTAAAAAAAAAAGTACATTGAGTTAGATCGAGTATGTAGTTAATATTAAATAAAGTGTTTAAATTATACTGAGCTTGGGATTTTGTAGTAATTGTGGAGAAGTGTTCAATTAATAAGTCTGTAAGACAAAGCCATATAACAAAAATATCATTGTGAAAATAAGGCAAAACAAATAAAGAGGTCAATTAAAAAGAGGATCTAATGAAAAGTTTCGGCTTCATTTGTTAAATGGTTTGCATGTAAATACAAACTGAGTTATGACTTTTAGGGAGAAATGCACTAATAAAAGTGTTTACGTAGTCCCACCACTAGTGGCGCTTATTTATATTAGATCTTGGGATGCACAGATTTAATTTTTGCAGCTTGGTGTACACAGAGTTTGATTAGCTTGACGACCACTGGTTTAAACAATAATCGATGTTGTTCAATAGATGTATCATATGCTATTTACTACTAAAAACGTTTGTACTAATGATTTTTTCTTATTAATTTAAAAATTTTCTGTACCTTATTACCTAAAATGCATCCAAGCCGTAAAAGCCTAAATTATTTGAAATATTATCATTAGTTTATTCAAGTTAGTAAAAAAAATTATATAATAAATACAGGAAAATATTACAATAAATTACTTTAAAAGGTTTTGATTTATAAATTGTTTTAAGAAACAGTAAAATATCTTTTTGGTTTGAGTAAAAGTTATTACACTTCATATATATTTAATAAAACATTAAAAACAGGTTAATTAAAAATAATGGTTTCTAACTATTTTCTATTATTAGTTAGTTAAATTTTCAAAAACTGTCCAGTTTTAAAAATCAAAAGAGGCAGACTAATTAAAAAGTTATACATGTTAAATTTAGTGTAAAATAATTCAAAAAATTAATTATCTTTTAAACATTAAGTACACTATCTTTTATACTTTTTAATGGGGAAGCTTTTTTTTTAAAGTTCAAAAACAATTATATAATTTACTTGTTGTTTTAAATTTAATAATTTATTACATACGTTTGTAGATTAATATAAATAGATTTATGCAAATTTTATATTTTATTCGCGACCGGTTTCGGTGGCAAGATATTGCGACCTTTTCAAGCAAAAATAAAATATGAAACTGCATGTAACAATGTTAGTTAATTATACTGTTGTTTAAAAACTTATTCATGCGTGAAGAATATAAACAAAAACAAAAATGCTGCATATTCGAAAAATTTAGGTAAAATTGGTACTAGTTGTTAAAAAAAAAGATTGAATTAATATTAATATAATGAGTCAAATAAAAAAACTGAATCCAGAGCTTTTCTTTAAAAAAAATTATAATAATAAAATATTTATACCTTTTCTTTAAAAAAAATAATAATAAAATATTTATATCTTGAAATTTATCTAAATGAAATTAAATATTGTCTAGAATTGTGGTTTTAAGCCAAGAGTCAACAAAACATTAATAAAACTCAAAGTCGCTGAAGGTTTCAAAATCTAATTTGTGTTAAGTTAACATAACAGTCAAAATTTAAACGGATTTAATAACTATCTAAAAAAAAAATTCTAAAAATTTATCTAAGTTGAATTAAGAACTGTTTAAAAAAACTTTTTTTTTCCAATTTAAGTCAAATGTCAACAAAAAATCTATGAAAAAATCAAGAAAAATGACCTATTTTTTACTTTAATTATGATTTGGTTTAAGTTTTGTCTGCTTTCCAGTTTATTAGTAAAAATCTGTTTCTGTGTCTACATGAGATAGATTATATATCTGTAGATTAATATATAAAAACACTAAAGTTGTGAACTAACGACTATTTTTTGTTGATTAAACAATTCGATATGATTAAAATTTTTACATTGTATTCATTTTTATTTTGTTCAAGTTTATAAAATAGAGTCAGTAAATTAAAAACAGTTACTAAATTTCAAACTTATCTTCAACTAAAGTTTACTTAACTTAAAATTGAAAGAAGTTATTGATGCGAACCCAAACAGTAGACCAATCGTTGATTTATAAATCAAAATTACTTTTACAAATACAAACAAAAATTTTCAACTAACTCTCAAATTACCTAAAATAGAATATCAGAATTTTTTCTGCTCGGTTGTAAAAATTACTCTTTTTGTATTTTGTTATGAAAAAGTTAACTTCCATTAAGTAAACATTTGTGAGAAAAGCATTATACTGTAACTGTTTAACTGTAAGCTAGATCATTCATTAATATTCTATAAATGTTAAACTTAGTTCCTGGGCGACACTCAACAGTTAATATACTTTAAACAGACTTTCTTATGAAGTTGTTGGGAGGGCAATAGATAGCTGAAAAATTCTGGCAACTATGCCAGAGACAAATATTTATTAAACGTATTTGTGACTTATTAGTTTATAAAATAAAAAATAGGCATATTAATTATTAAAAACTTAAAAACATAAATAACATTATTTACAAGCTTTTATTTTAGCGTTTATATTTAAAATAAGCTTTCATGTGTTTTATAATTTATAAATTTTTAGATAACGTATAAAACCTTATGAAATTTTACTAAAAAAATTGTTTTTGCTTTGAAGTTCGTTGAATAAAATCTTGTTAAATATTTTCACACTACTTCTGTAAAAGTATAAGCTCCTAAGAAACGATTAGTTCTTTTTATTTCAAAACACAAAAAACTGTTATATTTATATTATGTTTCATTACAATGCTTTAATGAAACAAAAGTTTATTGAAAAAAGTTTTAGAAATGGTATTTGCACCTCACTATGTTGTGCTTTTAGTATTTTTCAAAAACGAATAAGCATAAGTTATTTTGCTGAAAAACGTTTATAACAAAACGTTTAATTTTTTCTTCTTTTTGTTCAGGTAGCTTAAATAATTTTCGTACGGATTCCTCAATGCAGTTATTTTAAAATAGTTAACTTTATTATCTAACTTTATAAAAGTTTTTATTTCATAACTTTAAAACCATGAATTTAAACAGATTTATATATAGTTTATTAAAATTAGTATCATATAACTTCAAGATTTGCGACTTAGTAATTAAAATCGAGATCTATTCTTCCGAAAACTGTACTTTTGATAGCATATTTTGTACATTGATTGGTCCGGATTTTACTGTGCGTGTTTTTAAACTGCTACTTCTTCTTCTAAATCGGTTCCTCTTTTTACTGGGACATATCTGAAAGACTAAAAAAAAATAGTTTAACGACTTTTTTAAAACCTAGTTTCTAAAAATATCATATTAATTATAATCCTACTTGGGAGTAGGCATGTTCTCTATTCGGCGAGTCCGATTCAAAAAAGGATTTGCAAAAACAAATTTTTTTTTAAATTATTTAAAATTAAGAAAAACACAAAAGCTTAGTTTTAATGATAACCGTTTAGTAAGCACTAGTTTAAAAAATCTAATTAGAAGCACTTTTCAACTAAAAATATATTTTTATTAGTTTTGAAAATTTATTTTTAAGCAAAAAAGCACAAAATTTAACAAGTCCTTTTGTTGATGTGACGGAAATCCAACAGTATTTGCTGAGTCAGCATAAAAATATTATACAAACTTTATGTTTTAATTAGTTTTTAATATGTTAGGGTTAATAAGGGTATAAATAAATAAAATAAAAGTATTTTGGGTAAAATGGGTTAGGGTTAAGGGTATAAGTATAATAAAAAGTAAATCATTTGATGATTTAGCAAATATTAGGGCAAACACTTTTGCTTCAAAAACGGACCCAAGTTTAACAATTGATAGTCGCATTTAAGTCAACTGTAAACATAAAGATGCTAAAGTTAAGTAAATATTTTATTAGTTTTTATTTAGATTTCTTAGTTTGTTATAAATAATTAAATAAAAACGTCACTAATTATTCTAAGAGTTTTTATTATGTTTTGCTTCTTTTTCGGTACATCTTATAGGAGTTCAGTTTAGTGTCCGATAGTTAGTTAGGCAGTGTACAGAACTTAATAAAACTATAGTCTATAACATTGGAAGTAATAACTTACTGTCATATCATTCTCACATTCCGTGTCATCATCTAAACACATATCGATATCACATTGGAGGTAAATTGTATGCTCCAAACTCGTCCACACAAAAGCCTCAAATTCAAAATAGGGAAACGGGTAAGGAGTAACTGGAAGGGTACCATCACCAATTTCTACTGTACCATCTGCGGCGTTGGCACAACTGTTGTTTTTTATTAATGTTATTTACAGATTATGAAAACAGAGTTAAGATTTAAAATCATGTTTAAAAAAAACATTTTTTTATACCAAAAACAAAACTACACGAACACATTTTCAAAATAAAATTTTACTTTGTGTACTTCAGATAACTCAATATAAAATTATTCCTAACCCATTACTATCAATCAGCTCGTAATCATCGTCGTAATCGTCGGTTTTAGATGCATAGCAGTTGTACAACTAAAAAAGGAAGAATATATATTGTTGAAAAAAAATTTAAATTTTTATAAACTAACCGTTACCACAAATTTATCTGTATTATCTACTATATTTGCTTCAACGTAAATTGTATCTGTCAAGTTGTAAACTGTACCAGTAGCTATATCGCTAGTTGGGGTAGTACCATCTGGTGCACTAGAAACTAAATGAAGTTCAATCACAGCTGTTGCGTTTTCAGTTAGATTTGTTCCTACGTAAGGACTGTTGAATTGAAAAATCAGATGTTGATCATTTTGCATTGTGTACTAAGATATGTACTAAAGTTTATTTTAAGCAGCTATATTTGAACAAAATGGAAGTATGAAGTTAATATTCTTAAGCATATATTACTACAAGAACAAAACCTTGTGACTTAATTAGATGAATATGTAGTATTTTTAGCAAAAGTATTGATCTTATCATTAACTTTTATTTTATAAGTTATCAATATAACAATATATGTATTTTAAAC
This sequence comes from Thalia democratica, assembly GCF_965202585.1. Taxonomy (NCBI): domain Eukaryota; kingdom Metazoa; phylum Chordata; class Thaliacea; order Salpida; family Salpidae; genus Thalia; species Thalia democratica. The sequence goes on along the minus strand of NW_028140040.1, from coordinate 502 downwards.
AAGAGTTATTGAATAAGTACAATTATAAAACTATTCTTATTAAGAAAAAAGCATTTTTGTAACCTTTTCTAAAACTTCTGACTGAAGTTTATATTATATTTTAATTATATTTATCAATACTGCATAAAAGATTTTGTTAAACAGGTTCTATTATACTTTATTAGTTAAAAAACTAGCTTTTTAAATCTTGTTCTTGTGAATCATTTTATACTTATATTGAAAGCTCTACTTAGTGTTCAACCAAATTTGTTTTAAATCTAAAGAACATATTTTGCTTAATATTCATAAAAAGCACTAGATCCACATAATTTTTGATCCTCTAAACTTTAAACGATGATTAGAGGAAACGATAAACACGGTAGCCGACGATGTATACTCAAATGAAATCTTTTAGTAATCACGAAATCAAAAATAACAAAAAAAGTATTCAAGAACATACTGAAAACTTGTTCACAGAGCATCTTCTGTTTTAATAATCAAGTATTCAAACAAATAGATGGAC